>NC_045750.1:18275103-18307356 GCF_008692095.1 Etheostoma spectabile | reverse complement strand
TTTTTAAATGCCAGAAATTCCAGAAATACTATAAGTGTTTTTCCATTCCATGTGGTACCTGCTCAACTCGCCTCAACACTACTCGCCTTTTTTGGTTTTCCTTTATGAAAAAAGTTCCTGGTACCCGCTACTTTATTCAGTACCTCCGTTGAGGCGTCCAGTGAGCTGAGGCGATACCAAAAGGTGACGTGAAAACCTGAAAACTGCAGATTGGTTGGAGAGAATTGTCACTAATCACTGCGTCATCATCGCTAGCGACAGATGGGGGGGTCTTGAACAAACCCGGCGTGTGTATGTAGTTTATCATCATGGTTCTAAAGGGTTGTCCTTAGTGGCGTACATGCAATCAACCAATCAGAGTGTCCTCTCCCGTTCCCTTTAAAAGCCAGGCACATCTGTACCTTGGCACATTGCTGTTATGATGGTAGATTTGCATCATCATATTTTTATTTTTAATCTTCTGCATGTGTGTGTGCTGCTGCGCTTCCCTGTGTGTCTAACACGCATAGTGTGTGCGCTGTGTACGAACCTAGGCACATTTTACCAATGCGCTGTTGTTGCAACATAACAATGAAATGCTGCATTACTGACTTTAGACCGGGTTTTTGTTGGTCAATGGCGCGGTCACTTTCTGCTGCCGCAATATAGCAATACACCAAGAATTCACCTGAACACACCTCCCTGTAAGACCAGCACGCCCATGGGTGCACAGATGGGCGCAGGTGCATTTGCTATTTAAACAATGTGGGGACGGGACGGGAAATTAACAACTGCGTCTTAAACTAGCAAAGACACTTGCTTCAGGCTCTGCGCCGCCCTGCACTCAGTCCTAATGTGAGCACAGGGCTGGAACTTACTCACAACTGACACCTGACATAATAATGCAATAATGATAGCTATAGATAAGATATACCTGTTTAAAGGAGCTGTACTCAAAATACTGAGAAAAACAGTGGGCTGGGAATGCCTCCCCATGGCTCTCACAGACCGTTCCCCAATACGTAAATGACCTATGTTTTTCAAAACTAAGAACAGAGAAGCTTGGATAACAACACACTCAGAGGGTGAGTGTGAATTCATCTGCTCAGGACGCCATTACTCCATCCATCAGATACGAAAAAAGTAAATAATGCAATAATTATTCAACTTTCAGAGTTGGGGTGTAGCCCAAAGCTACTCTCTGTGTCTGTTTTTCTTAAATATCTGTCTTCAGTTAGTATTTACTGTACCGGAGGGATATCTAGCCTGCTTCATTTTCTATAGCAAATTGTTTTCTACTACTATTTATACTCCTTATCTGTATATGCACACATCTTTATGTTTAGCTGCCAACAAAATAATGTCATATTTGTATTTGAACCCCGCCTTCCAAAAAAAGAAACAAGAAGGTCTAAATGGAGTGTAACTGATAATTGTCTGGATGGAAATCAATTGCAACACACAATACTTTGAAATGTCAATTGAAAAAAATGTATGGGAAAGCAATGGACAAAGTGTTCACAGTTAGTCCCCTTGGCAATCTTTCACCTCATCTAAAAGGCAAATCCCTCATCATATCACAATGGCAGCCATCCATCAAAGTCGCTGACTAGGGATCTCATCATAGGGGAACAGTAGAAGTGTTCCTGAAGGTCTAGTTGGAGCTATCAGAGGTGATGATGGCACACAGTAAGCAGCAGCCAGGACAGCATATTGTCCTATTCATCTTAATGACTCCTGTGGGCAGGGCTGCAGTGAAAATTGAGGAAGGGCCTGAAAATGCTCTCCGGTGACCTTCTGCAACTAACAAATGATGCGGGGATGAAAACAAGCCGAGCCCTGCCCGGGAGGCCGCCAACTCCAGTAAAACTGTGAATTTGAGGACAGAGCAGGAGAGAGTTAGTGTATCAGTCTGATTTTACAGCAGCCTTCAATCTGGCTACTCCCTCAAGCCTGAGCCAGTTATTACATTTTACTCGCGTTCACCTTTGCAGAAGCACTAATTGAATGCATCCAATAGTCAGGGAAAGACCTACCTGCTGTACCAACATGACCTTGGTTACCTCTTCTTGATAGCTGGAGCGAGCAAGACACTTCAGTGGAAGCGAGGCCCTGCGGCGTGCTGTGTCATCATGATGGTCAACCTGCTATGTCCAATTTGCAAAGATGTGTTTGGGTAGCTACAACATGGATTAATTTCTGGCTTAGCAAGCAATTATGGATGCAGGAGGAGGATATGAGGAGGAGTGTGGCTCTGTGGGATTGAAATCTGAGAATGGTGCAGAAATTTGTCAGCCCTCCACGCTGACACCCTTATCCAAGTCATCTTCTCAGGATAGTGATATATGACAAAGGTGACCGTGATCATTATTCATAGAATGGTCTTCTTCTTCTTTCCCTTGGCATGCCTTCCTCCTGGGTCTGATCAAGTGTGTTCTATTCTCCCGCGGTAATGATTTGTGGATGTCTGTGGCACTGTAGCATCTGAAGGACGGCGTGTTGCGGAGCCTTCCAAAACAATGTCATAACCCACATCCATTAGCCATATGGGTTCCATTCCCCAGATTTGCTTGATGCAATTGTGGTGTCCTCCCACAGCGGAGCCGAGTGCAAGCCTGGGATTCATTTAATTAGAGGATTCTTAGCTCTTCTGGTCTCTACACCTTTCTCAAACGGCTTGCTTCTGTTCAATATTAATCCTGTTGTTAGAATAATTCAATTTATTGTTTTATTTTATTGTCATTCAACATGTCATTCATATCATTTTACTGTCATTCAACACACATGGAGAACAAAATCCGCTCTCAGGAAAAGCAGTATGACAATGGCATTAATTCAATAGTCTATGATTAAGAAAGAAAAATAAGGTTTAAATATAGAATAAATAGGATAAGAAATCTAATCATAAAGTGCATTATTGGTCTCATAATTATCATAAGTTGAAGTACATACAATTCAGAATAAAGGCTCCAACTAAGAAAACTTTCTAGTTACATTACTCATCATTCTGAATATTGCTTTTTGGATTAATTTAATTAATAGTATCAAATCGGAACAAGAGTCATCTTGAGACACTTTACAGGTGGAGTAGGTCTAGACCACAATTCCACAAAAAAGTAAAAATTACCCTCACAATTTCTCAGAATCATTAGTATTTTCCAACCAAAACTCCAAAAGGGTACATTATTCAATTTACAGTGACAAAAGTGGCAAATCATCACATTGTAAATACTGGTACCAGAGAATGTTTGGAATTTTGGCTTGATTTAAATCATTATGTGATTATCAAAGTTGTTGATTTTCTGGCAAATTTGATTTATTGACATATTGTACTTGAAGTTTCATTCTTGACTTTGAAAATAATAATTGACACAGAAGTCTCAACAGTGGAACGGCATGAAATTATCAGCAGAAATGTGAACCACGCTGTGTGCTTGTATGTGTGCATTCTTGTGCACAAACATTGCTCCATAGAAAAACTAGTGGTCAAATCTCCACACGTGAAGTTTTTACAAATACCTTCAACCTCGATTTTTCAAGTAAGATTTGAATCGTGCGAGACATACATATTATCATTTATTTTGTTTCATAAATAGTTGAGCTGTGTCTTGAAGGTTATGCTCGTTTTTATTAGAAAATAATGTTTGTGTTCTTATACTTAAGCAGTTGACACCATTTAAAAAATGTCACCATATTTACAACTTGTAATAGTGTAGTAAAATCTTCATGTGAAGCTATTTGATCATGAAATACCAGCATGATAACAAACATTTACAGACACAAAAAGCGTGGGCTAAGAATAGATCCTTGCAGCACCCTTTGAAGCTTTTTCACACGTAATCATAAATAGATACAAATTGCTCTCTGTCAGATACTGTATATAGCTAACAAACCCTCTTGAATTACATGTATTTCAAAATAGAATTATATAATCAAGTACTGTATATCAAAATGCTTTTGATAATTCTAAAAATACACTTGTGTCATTTTGTTTTTCTCTAAAATACTTATACACAATTGTGTTTACATTAAAGGAGGGTAAATTATTTAGTAATTTCTCAAGAAAAACAAAGGTTGAACCATTGTTAATACGTGTATCATGCTCATTTGAATCTGGGATGTGTATAACTGTTTGGCCGATTTTAAGTCACAGGGTTCAACACATGAGTGTAAAGTTGATGGCGTGTTTTATGTTTTATTTTTGCTTCAGTGCGGAACAATGAAATGCAATAGCTCTCGCTCTGCATCGCTTGCAAATGCAAGCCTTCAATTGAAGTTGGCTGGTGTCTTGCATGGATCCGTATTTACTGCGGCTCCTGTGTTTGCCGTGTAATTGACTTCTGAACACATAAATAAGGACAGCTGTAATGGCTTCCTTTCCCCTCCTCCCCTACATGCTGGACACACTGACTGTCAATCCTTTCCTCCGGCTCACCTCTACCTCCTACCACAGCACCTCTACAAAGAGCAATATGTTTGAAACAGAGAAAACAAAGCCGTAGTCCGGGTGGACGAGGTGTCAGGAAATCAAACATGATCTCCCATCTAGTCGTTGAAGATTGTTTATGGGCTGTACGAGTTGCTCAGTTATTTAAGGATAGCGCCAATGCAGCCAGGGTGAGGGGTTTAATTCTCATCGGGGTCACTCTTGCTTGAAATGTAAGCATTCAGGGCCTCCAAAGGTGCTTTTGTTCGGTTAGCACTCCTATATCAGCTGTAGTAGGAAAGACGTGTCAAAAGAGAAGTGTCAGTAACAGAGCTTGACTGTTCCTTGATTTTAAGTCCAATAGTAATTTCAATTTAATCATAACCCCAAAACATAAACAAATGAAACAGATAAGATCCCTTTAAATGTGTTTTTTATTAAACGTTTTATGTTGCTTCTTTTTCATACCGGAAAAATTGACTGTAACACACCAACAGCAAATTGAACTGTAATCTTCCATGGAAATAAAATTATAACAATAAAAACTGTAGCCATACAACAACAAAAATACATATTTACTTATGATGCGAAAGATAAGACTCAACTATATAAATGTAGATCATAAAAGTAGTGAATCAGAACTATAATACATATGATCTACTTTTTATGGAGACTTCAGTCATTTGGAGACAATAAGGAGATCCTCAACCCATTCTTGTGATCCGCAGTGTCCTGCGGTACAGAGGTCCAGTCTGGTTCAGTGGCCTCTCAGTCAATCCCGAAAACCAGATTTCTTCAAGTTCTGGGGATCTGCTCCAAGTTGGTTGGTAACTCTGTGGAAAATGCCTTCCTTAACAGCTGCACCTTACAGCGTGCCCTCAGACCTGCAGAGATATTGCCATAGACTCTACTTTTGTTTTACATAAGGAGTACCAAAAAAAACAGTACAAGCACTCCTTACACCCTCACTACTTAACACTGCTCAACCAACCAAAATGCAGCACCCCCCCCCATCTATGTATCATTGTGTGACTGAAAGCATGACAATCATAAGAATGATATTTTTAGATTAAGACTCACAGAAGTTAGCTAAACACAACTGCACTGAGACAATCTTCCATTCCTTTACTGTGTGTGTGTGTGTGTGTGTGTGTGTGTGTGTGTGTGTGTGTGTGTGTGTGCGTGTGTGTGTGTGTGTGTGTGTTTGTGTGTGTGTGTGTTGGCGATTGAAGGTGTGTTGGACATTGTTGGCTGAACATACAGATGCTTGTTTTTATGTTTGTGGGTTTTTTACGTTGACTATTGGAGCAGACGATGCAAGAACATTTTCTGTGTGAACAGACAAAGTTTTATCTTAGCTTAGCTCTTAAAACTAGACTTCGACATAAGGACCCTGTTAATGATGCAAGACCGGCCTTAGTTGATATTATAGTTACTTTAGTGGTGCAAATTATTGCAAATGTATGTTAAATTAAATCACCACAAATCAAATTCAGTGAATCTAATTTGACAGCCTGAAACGAAAACTCAAACCCTGCAGTCCTCTGTCTGTGTGAGCGTTTTCCCCTCCAGCTCACTGTTTTGACAAAGAAAGCTGTTGTCTGTCAGCTATGACTGTCTGCAGGCAGACGCATACAGAGGCAGAGGCGGCATCACGTCATTTGTTTCTCCCAACGGGAGCACCAGATTATTCATGATGTTTTCAGTAGTCTAAAATGAACCCAGTCAGGATTGTTAACCCTCCTGTTGTGCTGGGGTCAAATTTGACCCATTTCCAAAAAGTTTCTATAAGACATTTGGGTTTTTATTTACAATTTGTCAAAAAATTTAATGACGGCATGTGTGGATGGTTCCATGCAACACTCTTCACAGACAAAATTAATGATCAGTTCAATACCTTCCTTGAATTTGGGTATGTCATTCTATTTCATAGCATTTGAAGACGTTTTTGGGAAAAACGCAAAAAAAGCACAGAATAAAAATCAACAAACATCGGATAAGTGCTAAGACTTGGGAAAGGAGTGGAAAAAAAACTTTGGGAAAAGCGTTAAAAATGTAAAAAAAATAGTTTTCATTTTAAATTTTGAGCAAGAATAATTGAAGGTAAGACACAAGGGTAAAGTAACAAATTGCACATGTTGATCCCCTGAACAGAAAAGGCTGTTTGTCCTAATGAGGATGGACATAAGGGCACCTTACATTTCTGGCTATTTAGGCTCCTATATACAAGAATTTGCAAATTTAATAAAATTGAAGGATTGTCTAGGGAGTTCAGGTGCAGATCTGTCCCAGCAGCTTGATGGTGTTTTGAGCCATGGTGTTTTGAGTGGCAGTAGCTCAGTCCTAGGGAATTGGGTTGGGAACCGGAGGGTCACTGGTTCAAGTCCCGATATGGACCAGAAAGTACGGAGTGTGGATTGGTGGCTGGAGAGATGCCACTTCCCCTCCTGGGCACTGCCAGGTGCTCTTGAGCAAGGCACCGTACCCCCCCTAACCGCTCAGGGTGCTGGTTCAGCTGGCAGCCCACTCACTTGGACATCTCTTCATTAGTGCATGTATAGGTCCTGAGCATGCGTGTGTATTTCAGGCTTGTGTGTGATTACTAACAAAGTGTGTACGCAGAGTTTAAATTGTAATTTCCCCACTGGGTAATAATAAACAAATTAAAAAAATGTCAACTTTAATTCATTCTTAACCCTAACCATTGCCTTAACCTAGCGGCAGGCAGCCCTGCCTGAAAGGCGATGCTGGGGGCTTAAAACACCAAACACCGTCCCAGCAGGGCACCTTACATCTGAAGCCTGGATTGGCCCAACACATTCTCACTCCCATCTTGTTAAACATGGACGCCTGGTCAGGAGACCTTTAGGGTCAATGACATGCTTTCCCTAAACGCGCTTGGTCGGGACCATTGGCGTCCCTTTTGACCCTGTTTGGTTAAGGAAAACGTTGGGGGTGGGCTAACGGTTCTGTGACTCGCAGGAACGGGACAGTAAAAGAAGAAAGCGGCTTCCCTGACTCTGATGACGCAATAACGAGACAGTAGGACACACGCAGGACACAAATCCAGCTCTCCTGTGTTTGACCCATCCGTCCCCCCGACCAACCTCCCTATGAGGAATTTCCCCCTTACATACTACTCGCCAAACCCCGTCTAGATGCTGCTCTCCCCGGTATGTTCTACACACACGCCGAAGGGCACGTTTTTTGTAGCATCAGACGCTGACAGCCACTGTCCAAACGTCCGTATTTTACGCGTATGGAGAGAGAACGGGATGATTGGTCACACATGGCTCTACTCTCAGTCCCTTTTGTCTGCACGTAGGACCAATGATCTGGGTGTGGTACTTAATTCTCTGCACCTATCTGCTGCTATCAATTACAGCTTTTTATAGAGAGGTGCTGGAGAGGAGATCAGAGTTACCATGGCAACCGGTGTCTTTGGCAGTGCGTTGCATCCCCTGCAGGGCTGTGGATGGAGCGCTTTCAAGTATTACTGCACAGTAAATTTTAAAAGATTCAAAATCTTTAGCGCCCGGGGGGCAGAAACAACAAGCATGAAGTACATATCAGTGCTGGCAGACTTGTGCAGTTTCCCCTCAGCTTCTATGCGTTTCATTGGGTTGCCGAAGCTATTTTGAATGTTAACGGTTAGCTTTTGACAATTCGAAGGAAGTTGCAAAAGTGTCTAGCAGGCAGAGGTAGTAATTCACTGGAAGTAAGCCAAGAGTTATACAGCATATACTTAGGAATTACCTGCTCACACACTTTTTACAAGCTACTTTAGGAGTCTGTCAAATTAAAATGTCAACAACTTACCCTTCCTTCATAACACACTTTATGACCAGTCATTCTCAAAATATTTGGGGTTTTTAAAAGGTGTTGAGTTAAAATGTCTGTAGATGTTGACTCTCAGGGATCAGAGCCCGAGCTACTTTTGGAAATGCAGAGGTCAGGTTCCGTGCATTTGGTCTCAGAATTGAGAGGTTTTAGAGACTTAGAGGGAGTTTGTATTCTACTGTTGCTCTTTATGAGGGGTATTTTACAGGATGGCTACTGTTTATTTAAATTTGAATACCTTATAAAGGGTACCAGTGATTTTTCTTTAGGGAGTGGAGAGAAGGCTTTGAATAAGCATGAATAGGCAGTCCTTCTAGAAAGTTTTCTTAAGAAATGTGATGGAATATTTATGTAATTTTGTGCGATGAAATTGCGGGAACTTGCAAAAATTTGTGGTTTGATGAAAAAGAGACTGTGTTTGTCTTGTTGCGTAATTATGTCATTTTATAACGTTTCCATGGAAACGGGAAAAATGGTGACGTAAACGCAACATTTTTCAACTTTCTGCTAAGATATATGTGACTTTTTTGCAACAAAAATGCGGGGATTATGAACTTATGCAAGCCTTGCATTTTTTTGCGTGGAAATCGGCAACATATGCGGTGAAAGTGCGGCGTATTTGAAAAAATGCGGCCCCTGCATAAATATGCAGACTTTGGCTGATTATGCATTAAATTAAGCGATTGCATAATCACGTTTTTTTGGAGGGACTGAATAGGCGAGTGTTAACTCTCCCTCTCAGACTACACATACTGAATGTATAGCACACGGCTTCCGAGGGGTACAGGTCCCCCACACTCAACATGACGGTGCCCGCCACCCAGCCATTTTGGTTTTACTAAGAAATTGTGTAGCAATGATGTAATTGCACTACCGCTTCACCTGTTGCAAGCCCTGTTAGCACACCTCCCGCCGGGGTGGAAAGAAGAAGAAGCTGAAGTACTAATGTCCTCTCTGGCTGAAGATGGTGGTGGTTACAGCTCACCAAAGTCTTGTCACGATCCTAACCTCTCTTCCTGCTCTCTCCTGATGAATTGGAACAGCCAGCAGAGGAGAGACTGGCAGAGCCAATATAAACTCACCGGCCACTTTATTAGGTACCCCATGCTAGTAACGGGTTGGACCCCCTTTTTGCCTTCAGAACTGCCTCAATTCTTCGTGGCATGAATTCAACAAGGTGCTGGAAGCATTCCTCAGGGAGTTTGGTCCATATTGACATGATGGCATCACACAGTTGCCGCAGATTTGTCGGCTGCACATCCATGATGCGAACTCCCGTTCCACCACATCCCAAAGATGCTCTATGGATTGAGATCTGGTGACTGTGAGGCCATTTGAGTACAGCAAACTCATTGTCATGTTCAGAAACCCAGTCTGTGATGATTCCAGCTTTATGACATGGCGCATTATCCTGCTGAAAGTACATCAGAAGTTGGGTACATTATGGTCATAGGATGGACATGGTCAGCAACAATACTCAGGTAGGTGTGGCGTTGCAACATGCTCAATCGGTACCAAGGGGCCCAAAGAGTACAAGAAAATATTCCCCACACCATGACACCACACCACCAGCCTGAACCGTTGATACAAGGCAGGATGGATCCATGCTTTCATGTTTTAACGCCAATTCTGACCCTACCATCCGACTGTCGCAGCAGAAATCGAGACTCATCAGACCAGCACGTTTTTCCAATCTTCTATTGTCCAATTTCGATGAGCTTGTGCAAGGTAGTCTCAGTTTCCTGTTCTTAGCTGAAAGGAGTGGCACCCGATGTGGTCTCTGCTGCTGTAGCCCATCTGCCTCAAAGTTCGACGTACTGTGCGTTCAGAGATGCTCTTCTGCCCACCTTGGTTGTAACGGGTGGTTATTTGAGTCACTGTGCCCTTCTATCAGCTCAAACCAGTCTGGCCATTCTCCTCTGACCTCTGGCATCAACAAGGCATTTCCGCCCCCAGACTGCCGCTCACTGGAGGTTTTTTTTTTTCTGTCGGACCATTCTCTGTAAACCCAGAGATGGTTGTGCGTGAAAATCCCAGTAGATTAGCAGTTTCTGAAATACTCAGACCACGCCTTCTGGCACCAACAATCTGCCACGTTCAATTCACTCAAAATCCCTTTCTTCCCCATACTGATGCTCGGTTTGAACTGCATGAGATTCTCTTGACCTAAATGCACTGAGTTGCCGCCATGTGATTGGCTGCTTAGAAATTAAGTGTTAACGAGCAGTTGGACAGGTGTACCTAATAAAGTGGCCGGTGAGTGTACATGGCTGGTTGTTAAGGATAGAGGCTTGGGGTGCATGGCTTTGGCCAAATTGAACGGAGGAAATATGGTATTCATTGGTAGCCTGAGTAACTATAACCATTGTTCATCTCAGAAAGCCTGATGCTTTGTTTATAGACTATTTGTGGGTGGCTGTTTTCTGTTTGATCTATCAATTTCTTCAAGTATAATAGGGTAAATCCTGTATAGTGCATACACTTGTAGCTGTTATGTATCTTTGTAAGTAATTGTTTGTCGAAGGGCACAACCCCCCTGGTGACAAAAAAGAAGAAAAAAAAAGTGGGCTCCCCCTAAGGCCACGTTACAGTTCAAACACTGCTGGAGACATTCATCTGCATGTACAAAAGAGCTTAGAGTGGGTCCAAAAAAAAAACCTGACCCAACCCGAGCCCGTGCCCTGCACCGCCCGACCCAATAACTGTAATTATAAACCTGACAATTTTTTAATACGTGGGCCTTTATAACTGACGTTCTCAACTACTATTCTGAGTTGAACTACAGAAATCTGTTTAGAATTATCTCAATGAGTAATGTAACAAGGAACTGCATGGTCTTTTTATTCAGAATGGAATGGATCGCAAATGGATCTGAATGAAAAAAAACTGGACCCATAGCTCCCTCCCTCAGCCGAATAGTGTGGGTAACAGATCTAGGCAGCAACATAATTAAAGCCCTGGAACCATATAGGAGACTTTCTGGTCTTGATCACCTAACTAATACTGTCCTTTGTCATGGTCTGCATGCCGATGCACTGGCCAATAATCTACGGGATATAGGAGAGACTATATCTGCTGCTACAGGACTCGTGAGATATCTGAAACAATCTGGCCTGTTTGGGCAATTATCGAAGTTAGGGATACAGATGGGGGAGACACGATTTAGCACAGTTTACCTCACACTCAAGTCAGTGCATGACATATAGCCCACCCAGAGCTACAGGGAAGCTGATGGACATAGCTTTTTCCCCACCCAATTAGGCTAATAAAGTAATGATTAAAAAAACACAAATGCTTGATCAAAAGCCCGGCCCGAAGATAGTGGCGGAAATATCGGCCCAACCCGGCCCGCAGTGAGACTGCAGTCTTTTCAAAGTCCGTTCAGTCTTACAGTCCAGGCATAAGTAAAGTACTTCTTTTTTCACTTAGGTTTTTATTGATTTTTTTCACATTTTGTAACAAACAAAGCCACACAAGAAAACCAAAACAAAATACAGTCCTGTTGGGAGTTGCAATCCTTCTTGTTCATTCATTAGTTCTCTCAATTTCGTCCTCTGTATCTAATGTTCTTTTAATAGTCTTTGTCGCTGTTAAGGTCCTGAGAAATGTCCATTTCTGCCATTTGTCCTCCATCTCTGTTTCTTCGCAGTCTTAAGCGATGTATCAATTCTTCCATTACATAGATTTCCTCTATTATCTCCATCCATTGTCCTTGAGTCGGTGGATCCACTCTACCCCATTTACTTGTGATAGCTTTTTTTTTACCAGCTATTAACAGTATTTTTACCAGGTACCTATCCCCTGCATGCACCTTTTCCTCTAGAGTACCTTACAACACATAGGGATCTCACATCCCAAAACCTTTTGGAAAGTTTTATGTACCGTCTTCCAATACAGTTTCCAAAAACATTTCAAAAATACAAGCGCATGATTTGAGCTTGATGCTCCACATTCTCTCCAGCATGATAGGTTCACACTCAGATACTGTATTTACTTTTGACCTTGGGCGTAATAAAGAATCTGACCACATTTTTCCAAGAGAAGTCCCTCCAAAGCATATGGAGCCAGTGGCCGCCTGTCTGTGGGGACACGCTGATGAGCAGTAATCGGACCCTTCTCTAAAGTGAGAAAAACAGCAGCAGGCGGCTGAGTTATGGCTCTCTTTTATCTGATGGAGCACTTAGTCTCCCAGCCTTGTTGTCAAGTATTCCTTTCACTTATGGCCGATCGATCGCTGTTGCCAAGTGTTAATGATGAGTCATACTATTAAATGTGATGACCTGCGGCCGTATTCTATTGCCTTGCACAGACAGACCCCTGTAATTACGGTCCAAGCAGATGTAGTAGGAGAAGCGCGTTGGAGCCAAAGCTCAATTAAAACTGGCCTTAGCTCAAATACCACCCAGGAAGAATTTTTTTTTTTAAAAGTTAGAATGCTTTATTGGTTTTTCTATCGCCTGAGGAGATTAATGTGTTTTCTTTGAACTGATACGGAGATAAAATACTGCGAGTGGCAGGATAATCATTTAGGGAAATTAACAGCCAGTGCCAGCCTTTTTTAATTCATATTGTTGTCATTTTTTCTGCAGTCTGTTGGGATGTGTGGTGGAAGATGTGATGCAGATGGCTCTGGTCAGAACTAGGGGTTTTTATGCTTGTTTATAATGCAATGGGACAGAGCAGGAAGTGACAGTGTCACGCAATAAAAAAAGGCGGCTCACTGTGACATTAGCTGGGTGTTGTTAATCTGTCAAAAGGGTGGAATAATGCAAATGGGTACATAAGTGATCTTTTTTTTAACTTTTATCAGCTTGATGCAATGAAAGCTCGGGATGGAGCCGTTTCTGATGCGCGTACTACATGATGGTAGTCTCGCTTTGCCAGAACCTCCTTCAAGGCGCGCTGAAGGAGGCTCTGGCTACTCCACGTAACATTCAGGGATGGGAGGAGAAGGTGCTTTGGTTAATGCCATTTTGTTCAGCCAATCAGAATCATCATTGGTGGTGCTAAACTCTGCACAGAGCCACAAAATAGTCGTGCAACAGACAACTCTGGACAGATAGTCTAGCTAGCTGTCTGGATTTACCCTGCAGAGATCTGAGGAGCAGGTAACCATAGTCCTCAGAAATCCACCAGATTTAAAATTACAACACAAACAAAGCGGATGGAAACGGAAAATACGTGCATCTGGCGGAATTTCATGCAGCAGGGGAACAATCCCGGAAGTGATGATGGTGACCTGATGCCTGAGAGACTCTTTCATTTTATATTTTTCACTTTCATTTTTATATTGCACACTTTTAATTTTTATTCTGTTTTTTGTTGACATCTAGAAACTCTCACTCTCATCGTGACAAAAGCATTGCTTGCTCAGGTGCCTTTGGCGTTTGTTATTGACCCAAAAAGTCTCCTTTGGCGTCATAATTAGACGCTATTAGTTGGGACACTATTTACGCCCTTAAACAAATGTGTTTTATTAACAAGGTGAAGTTCAGTCCACAATGGAAAAACAGGATGGAGCGTGGGGCACGGAGGTGAGGTGGTAGCAGGTTTCTGACGGCGTGGTTGGAGTACTGTGACAAAAAGGAACAGGCTGTAAAACTATAGTTCACAGACTTTGATCCTTAGTGCAAAAGTTGATCGTAGTTCTCTACCACTGGATTGGAATAATGTGGCGCCAAACATCAAGGAAACAGGAACGAGTAATTGTGAGTGGAATAATTACGTCTGGCATGACCACATATTTAAAATATTTTAAATAACACAAAACAACCAAATGGTGGTAGGTGACACATCTGATCATATTAACTGGATTAGGGCTCTGGGTCATGTGACAAATGTCCATTAGCCTCACCTGAGACCCTTGTCGACATGTACAGGACGCCAATTAACGAAAGTTACTGTTGGAAATGTTGGAAACTAGTCTGGAAATGTTGCCTAAATGTCCTATATATGCACATTTGCTTTCAGCTTACTAATTAATTGCGTGTTTTGTGTGGATTTGGACTTTGTTCACCTGTTAAGAGCTGGCTGGTGAAGGTGATGGGCGTAGGGATATGCTGGGACCCTTCTTGTGGATCTACTGAACGCTGTGGATTATTTTTCTTTTTTGTCTTTGGATTATGTCAAAATACAGATCTTTTAGTATTTTATTTTATTATTTTATGGTGTGATTGCGCTTCGTTTCTGCGTTTGGAGAGGCATCTCAACAGTAGGTCAAACACTAATTAGTCACTGTTGCATTTTAGTTGAATTTAAGTGTCGGGGTATTTCACCACCGCCTGTCTATTGCGTTCCAAGACAGTTGTGCCGTGATTGGATTTCATATGGGCAAATTGTTAAATTGTTACAGTGTAATTTAAAATCTGCTTTAAAACTACACACATGTTTAATTAGCATGACTGTTTTACCCATATGTGCTTGTGCTGTGTTCCCCAAGTGGTAGGCCAGGGCTCAGCTGCTACAATGAATCCCCCCCCCCATTGTCAAACCCCACCTATGGCTGATTGGGGATCACTTGTGACACAGCCAATAAACGAGAGACACACCCAACCAGGCGAGAGAAAACATAACTCAAAACACCGTTCCCAGGACACATGGCTTTTTCACTGGGAACCGCAGCCGAACGCTGCACAGCATTTAGAGGTTGAACGTGCCTCCGGTCTTGAGACTGTTGGTGTAACCAGGAGAAAGTTCCCATTGCTCAAATCTGAACTGATTTTAATCCTGCAGACCTTCTGGAATAAGTCAAGCAAATATGCTGTATGTTGTTCATTAAGACGTCTGCAAACTATATTTTGCACCACATTGATGCACATGTTTGTTTGGAAAAGAAATATTGCAGAACTCGCCTTTCCTCTTGGATTAATTTCCTAGCTGGCAGTGCTTCCAGGCACTGCAAAGGCAGCAGTCCTCACAGATTTTTGGAGTCTCAGCTCAGTCCTCCATCTCTGCATTCAGGTCAGCTTTTAAATGCTCAAAGGGATTTAATAAAGGACGTGTCAAAGGCCATAATGGCTGGAAAACTCAAAGTACTCTGCAGTCAAAATAGGAAGCGCCTGTTAATATCTAATATGTTCCACTGTGGCAGAGCTGGGCTGAGACCGTTTTTTCCCCCCTTTTTTGTCGCTTAGCTGTGTCATCTGTAATCATGAGCCTGACAGGAAGGCAGCAGATCATGCGATTCATTCACACCAAAACAAGCAATCCGCCGATTTTCCAAAGGGTGGTGCTGCGGCGGAGTGGGGAGTGTCAATGAAACAACCCATTTGTGTGATGTCCTGTTGTGTTCTTAACCCCCCCCCCATTTTGGCACAAGCAGACTTTACATATCACAATGAATGTTTTTCATCAGATTGTGTAAAGCTCTCGACTTTTCTGATGGCTCTTGAAGATAGCTTTATTTCATGGGAGGGAGAATTTGTGTTTTGTTTGTGCAGGAAACATTTAACTATTACACAGTTTAGTGCTTGTGTTTGGTCATAGAGTTCATCAATCTTGGATGTAACAGATTTGTTGCACAAAGACGCCGAAAAATGTTGGACTTCCAGGCTGGGTAGATATAACCTTCTGTAAGGGCTACAAAGGCGGAGCTTCAGCGGAACAATGCGAGTGTTAGATTTCATCAAATCAAATTATTACAACATGAATCAGTGATGCTGCTTTTGGTTGAATACAACAAGCTCGAGCTCAGAGAGTTATGAAAAAGGAAAACATGGAGGACCACACGTTATACTGATTGGTAACCATCAAGTACAGTAGTCTGGGTTCTTCACCATAGATGTAGAATGACCAATAGAGACTTTGGTTAATGTCTTTCTCTCCAACCATAACAAATCAGTGGTCTCCCCTGCTGTGTGAACCATTGTATTTGATTCTATTAACGTAGAAACAAGACACATTTGTGATTATGTAGTCTTGCATTTCCAGAACTTAGTCCACACAGCAATCCGGGATGGGAGAAAAACATGCTCTGGTTCATTGGCATTTCTTTAAACCAATCAAAATTGTCTATGGCTGTGCTTATCGCCGGACGGAGCCACGGTGCCTCTGCAAAATTGTCTCAGGAAGGAACTTGTTTTGGTGGAACGTGTGTATGTTCAAAAGTAGTTTTATTTGTGCAACAGAAAACTCAGATTTACAGATTGTCTAGTTAGCTGTCTGGATTTACCCTGCAGAGATCTGAGGAGCAGGTAACCATAGTCCTCAGAAATCCACCGGAGTTAGAATTTCAACACAAAGATAGAAGAAGGGGACGGACGTCTAGCCAAAAAGAGGGACATCCGGCAGAATTTCCGAGCAATCCCGGAAGTGGAACGTCGTGAATATAGACTAGTGTTTATACTCCGAATAGGATAGTTTGAGCTATCCAGTTGCAGCTATTGCTTTATTTCAGATGCACTTTTTGACAGAATGCTACGTCTTTTTTTTCAGCTTGACGTGGGTTAAAACGGTAAACAATAAGCAAGTAATACGAGATTCATACAAAATTTCACAGAACTTTGACAAACACGAGCCCTGGTTACACAGTGAAATTTGAAATGTACTATTTTAATCAACATTCAGATCCCCAAACATTACAGTTTTAATTAGTTATTGGTTTGTCTTCTGTAATGCCTCATTTTTTATTTTAGTTTATGACAATGTTTTATCCCATCTAGTTTTTGTTAATGATTGCAACGTTGCTTAGGACAACCACCTCCTCCTCATCAAACACAATACATCAAGAGTTTTTTGTCACAGGATTGAAAGCGGTGGAGATGTGTTTCAAGTCAGGGTACAGAACATCCTTTGGGATGTAACCTAGATGTTTTATGTGCACAGATCTGCTGCCATGCCTGCCATATCTCTGACTCAATACTGTTGCTCTGTGACCTTAGGGGAGCAGAGGAAGATGTGATATATGTGATATATTAGCCTGCAAACACAATTATCCAGTAAGCTGGGAGCCAGATTGTTTCAGCTCGTATTTGTTCACACGCAGGGAGGACATTTCCACAAGCACCTGGAGACAGTCCGCCTGGACAATGCTCCAATTGGGGAAGCTGCGGGTGTATGCTGGATAGTTTAATAATCTCTGAGGCTGCAGTGTTGAAGTGGAGCACAGCCGGGGCGGGCCCCAGTTCTGCTGAGTCTCCATTCAGTTCCCCAGCAATTTGCCCTTCTTCTCAGTTTTGCTCCTAAAGCACACATATTCTTGATCACAATGTGTTATTATTGGCAAATAGTTGAAGAAAAGACCTTCTCTTCAGTACTCATGGTGCAAAATGTGTTATTTTAGGTAGGTAAATGTGAACCAAATCATGAATTTGATTACGAATCAAATGATCACCTTTTGGCGTCTGTTTGTTGGTAGTTGGGTTCGCCATTTTAGTCTTGTCTCAAATATCTCCAACATGATTAGTTGTATTATATGTACCAAATATTTTCCATGCATTTTTACTTTTGGTCCCCACAGGGCAAATTCTAACAAATGGAACGATCCTCTGTCTTTTCCTTCTGCACCATCAGCAGGTCAAAATCTTTAACCCAATCAGATAAAAAAAATTGGCATCCATAGGATAGATTGGCACAACATTTTGCACAGACACACATGGTTTTAAGACCAGGTCTTACACTTGTTCCACCCAAACAAGTTCCTTCCCAAGGCTATTTTTCAGACACAATGGTTTAAAGAAAGGCCAATTAACCAGAGCACGTTCTTCTCCCATCCCAGAATGCTGTGTGGACTAGCTGACCTTCCTTTGTAGCGCGGTGGAGGAAGGTCTAGCAAAGGAGACTAGTTTACAGGTAAATAATACACATACAGTGTTTTATATAAAATGTAATAATAGCTAATATCTATTAGCTTTTGGTTGCACAAAGCTTTCCTGAATATTATTTAAAAGGCTTTTGAAGTTTAACTTGAGCAGTTATTTCTGCCTCCAGATCAGTTATGCTTCTGGGAAATGGTGATACTGTATAAATAAAACTGCCTTTGCAATGAAATGATGATAGATGCCCAGCAATCCTATTAAACCTTGATTAATGCCTGAAGACTAAATCCCTAAACACTAAATTTTAACTGCCACAGTAGTTTCCAGGTAAAGACTGTTGCTGCTCTGGGAGCTCTCAGTCATGAGTGTGTATACCTGCAAGCGGGGAACAGCCTGGGTAGATAAATGAAGAATAAACCAAAAGAAGGTTGAGAATTAACTGAAAAAAACATATGTTAACTTTAGAGGAAGTGTTAAAAGTGTGATTAATGCTTAGGGCTGGGTATCATATGAAAAATCTCTCCTACCGGTACTGATACCAATACTGTGACTTTGATACCTGTTCCTAAGCGTTATTTTTTCCAATATATAATAATATTATATAATACCAATTTCATAAAACAGCTCCTACTTTGTGAGCCGTCTCTGCGTAACATGCGCATCTGCGCAAAATTGGGTATTGATTGACGAGGCCTTTCAAAACTCGATACTAAGGAGGAAAATAGCCTTGGGTAGGAACTTGTTTTGGTGGAATTTTACGTTTTTTTAGTCGTGCAACTGAAAACTCAGATTGGACACATAGTCCAGTTAGGAGTCTGGATTTACCCTGCAGAGATCTGAGGACCAGGTAACCATAGTCCTCAGAAATCTAGCAAATTTTAGAATTCCAACAGAAATAAAGAGGAAGGGGACATCCAACCAAAATGAGTGATGTTCAGCGGAATATCCGGGGCAGTCCCGTAAGTGCATCGTCGTGGATATAGACGTATATAGATATAAGTTTTGTCTAAAAAGTTAATTAATTAATTCAGTACCAATCCCTACTGATGTTTGGGTGGTGGTTGATGGGTGGAATAGGAGGTGAAAGCGGGGACAAAACATCTCTTTAAAGGTCCAGTGTGTAATGCTTTTAATTGTTCATCAACATCTTATCGTTTTTCATGAATATTTACCACCACCATCAATTGCCATCAAAAGTATTGCTATAAGGCTTGAAATTTTACATTTTCATTCACATGAACTGGGGTAGACGCTCCATATTCACGCTCCATCTTGAAATACGTTTGCTGGTAAGGGACATACAGGACGTGCTGCTCCGCCTTTCACATTTTCTGTTTCATTTTTCATTATTCAAAATCCAAATTTCAGGAACAGGAGTCTTCTTCTTTTCCCGGAAAAAAGGAGTTTGAAAAGAGCAAGAGACCGGCTTTTTGAAGTGTGAAGGCTACCGTAGCTGTAATACGTACTTTGAACTGCGTGGCACGAGAGAGTTGATATACTGTATGATCTCAACGCTACATGGGAGGCATTCCCACACATTGGACCTTTAAAAATAACCGTTTGTTTTAAAGCAACAGACTTTAGGGTTCACATATGCTTTCACATGTCATGAGTGTCCTCCATCGAGCTGAGGGCACACAAGCATTTTCCATGATTAGGTGCTGCTTCTGCCTCCCAAGCACAATGGAGATGAGAGAGAAGGTGGGGGTGGGGTGAAAGGGGGTAAACAGTGTGGAGCAGCGATTGGAGTGCAGCAGGGCCATCCATTCTGAAGTGCCAGTGAATGCCTGGATCAGTATATCTAATACATGGATGAATGTCTCGCCCTCAGTGGTTATCTTCAGTAGAGGCCGCTAACCCGCACATCGCTCTCTTTGACAAAATTTGCTTAAAGCTGCGCTAGGCAAGATGTCTAAGTAAAAATAGATCCAATTTTACAAAAGCGCACAAAGTAGGGCTGCAGTAGAGATACATGTCTGATTCCCTCAACTAGAATTGCCATCACATTTGCCCTAATTTCCCAAATTAAATTCTGGTTGTGGGCATTATCAGTCACAGGAAAACCTTTCCACCCACAGGAAGGGCCTGTATCCTAAACAGTGTGTGGGCGGTTAGAGAAAGCTGCATTCACCAGCAGTAGCTGGTATAAAGCATCACGGGTGGTGGGTTGCATGAAGTTGAGATGGTGAAGTTGAGATTTTAATCAGATTGTTTAGTGTAATAAACATGACAGCATGGCAGTCATTGTTCATACGCCAACATTAGCAGTCTAGCGGCTGCTGTCCAATGCAGTATTAATAATCAGGGGGCAATTTGCTGGGGGGGGGGGAGATGGGGGGGGCATGGGATTTTACCCTTTTTGGTCTACATATCACTGCCTCTGCTGAATTATCTGTATCCCCGGTGGGGACAAAATGTATCCCCCTGCTGAAAGTGATCACTGCTACTTCACCAACAGACCATATAATATACTATATATAACTATACTATACATAAAATAGAAGAATATTGAACTAATTCAATCCCTGTCGCATGAACAGCCTATAGTGCCATAGGAGCGTCATGCGTCAAACGACTCGTGTGTCCCCTGGGAGGAAGTATTTAGTTTTCGCTCCCCGGCTTGAAAGGGCTGTGTTGACAACACGTTGAGCCATTTCTATTTTTGTATTCTATTTAGCATTTGATAATGGAGATCCTAAATAAGTATCACTCTGTCCATTGTATTGAAAGGGGGATTTTGTTTTGTGGTGCATGATCAAAAAAGCCTCCCCACCCTCTTCTTTTTACAAATCACACCCTGCTAGTAGTTATACAAAACATGAAACAATAAGGTTCCAAGTATTAAAAATAAAAAATCTGTAATGATATAATAAATAAATAATATAGTAATAATAATATATCTTGTCATGGACCAAGGTGTGGGTTAAGGTAGTGTATATCCTTGGCGTTCCACTTCTGGGATTGCTCCCGTGTCATAGGAAATTCCGCGTGTCTTTTTGCCGATGTCCATTACCTTCCTCTTTCTCTGTGTTAGAATTGTAAACTCCGGTGGATTTATGAAGACTAAGGTTAACTGCTCCTCAGATCTCTGCAGGGACTGCCAGACTAACACAACCAAGCTAAACCACCTGAGAAGTGACTTCTTGTGGTTGTTTTCTCTAAGTAAAAAAGGTAGAAAAGCTTGACGGTGTACCGTTGCAGAATGTCTTTGAGGAGTACAGCTTTAAAAAAGCCTGTAACAACAAAAATCTCTGTTTCATATTTTTAACAACAGTCAATTAATTAGTTATAGTTTCTTTGAGCCATGACGACAATATTTCCCTAATCTTAAGCAAGTTGTTTGTAGCTTGCTAGTGTCACCAGAGCAATCCCGGGAATGAAGTGGCATTGATATAGACTAACAGAGCACTGATCCTTCTGAATTTGTGTCCCTGATTTTACTCACCAGGGGCTTGAAGCTGTTTTGTTTGTATGGGAAATATGATTGATATGATTGCCAGGCTATTTGGTTGGGACATTAATTGTTCCCATAAGATACTGTACATCTTTTAGGGATCCTACAACACCATCAACTGGTCATCAAGTTTTCATATGTTCAGTACTTTGGTTTATGACTAAATACCTCAAAAGCATCCATCCCATCAGCTCAGCTGTTCTGTTTACTGCTTATTAACAAATGCTAGCATGCTAAGACACTAGCCTAATATGATGGATAACAAACAGTATGCATGCATAGCGCTTTTTGCCTTCAGCATCGCCTTCCAGGCAGCTACGTTAACCCTAAACATAACCATTGCCTGGAAGGAGACGTCGGGGGCAAAAACCACCAAACACCCTGCATAGCATAACATACTGTAATCCATAAAGAGTATGTAGGAAGGGAGGGAGAGAAAGAGAGAGAGAGAGAGGTTGACTTGCAGAAAAGTCGCCCCTTGTGTTCTTGTTTTTATTCCTAGCATTAGCCTCCAAATATTTGCACAGATTTTGTCTACAGCCGAGAAGCAACTCTCTCTTTTTCCCCGGCTCCATGGTAAATATGTTGCACCATGAACGCCCACAGTCCCAGCGGTAGGATCATTTTCCACTCCACTGATCCGACTTCTGTTTAATGAGGCTGACACCTTCACGCTCCACATAATGAACCCACCTGTGACTTCGCTATCTTATGCAGTCTCAGTCTTCACGTGTAGATGGGAAATATGCGCCGCTGCGTTGCATCATCTACATCGAGTGCACCACGCTCACTCTGCGTTTTCGGATGCAATCATACTTTGTTATATGTATAACAGCCATTAGAGGAGAGATGTTTACCATCAGATGGAGAAATCCTGAAGGTTTCTGTCTGACCTGCTTCACTAAGTCTGTTTCCCTCTATGCTTAAAATGTGTGTGTGTGTGTCTATATAGAATATTAGATATAGAATATATATTTAGAAGATGTAAATTTTGACACTAAAACTTTTCTGTGTCCCTCCAAGGTTGAAACAAAACCTACGCCCTTGCCTATTGCCATGTAGAAGTAATAATCCGTGATATTTTATACATGATTGAAACTATCAGATCCATGCTACCTGATCTAAAAAGCTTTTATATTCGCTAGCAGTGCTCGTAGCATTTGACAAAAATAGAAGAAAGACAAAAAACACTGGCAGAATGTCTGGATAGGCATTGTCCACAGGTGTGTTTGGGCCGAATACAAAAGAAATATGGTAAAATGTCGACTGAACTATAACGTTACCCAAACCTGGCTTGCAGTGGAGCATGAAAAACACCATCCACAGACATAATGTTCATAATGACATAATGTTCAAAGCAATGTAAAAGGTTAGTGGGTGGATCTTGAGTTATTTGCCCCATGTGACTTCAATTTCATGTTTTTATATCTCAGCAATGACTTTAAGTACAATGTATGTATTAAAGGGTAACTGGATCCTATTTATGCTTTGTTTTTGTCTAAGTGACTGATGGGAATAACAATCTTTGACATTGGTCTAGTATTAAGCGAGATCTCTGCAGTCGGCAGCGGTGAAACCAGCTACAATACGAATTAATAGGGAAATTGTCCAGCTTGTATTTATGTTTTTAAAAGTGCTGTTTTTTTCACTGACAGGCTTAAATTTATATTGACAAGATTGTGGTAAGGATTTCTGAGGAGGTCGACCTTTCTGTTAAAGAGTAAGAAAAACATCAGCAAAGTTGCGTTCACTAGCGCCACAAGACTCCATGTAAATAAAGCATTTTAGCATCGTAAAATACACTTCATTCAAAGTCGACAGAAACATGTAGACTAAAGCCCGCACAACCTAAAGCCGAATTAAACTGAACATTTTGTGTCAAGCGTTTATTGGTCCAGAAGTGGCTGCAGCTCCCACCGGCAGCCAGGGACAACGGTGATTGTGGAAGAACACTAGAAGAAAGAAAGATGCCATAGCTGCTGTCCATGGTGCTGAATCAGCGTCTTCCCCGGGATTACACTGACACACAAAGAGAGCAAAAGAGCTGCGGGCAGCGTGCTCATCGGCTTTTTGTCACAATAATGGGTTTCACCGTTTAAGAAAATTAATACAATGATTCTTCGCTTATCTCCCGTGACAGAAAGGTGTTTGTACATTGAAGGAAAAATGCTCTTAATCCAAATACTAGCTCATTAGCATCTGGGCTAAAAGCTATTACTGTGTTGAAAATGTAGCAGCTGCAGCTGCGTCCTGTTACATAATCGGTTGTTAAAAATGATCTAGCATGTCAGTGATACATTCATACAGTGGCGCCGGAAACCGTCATCCTGCAGCACTGTGCGTATATTTTTTTTCTGTGAAACATGCAACACATCTAATGATAACAATGCTTAAGTGCGCACAGGAGCAGCAGCCGACAGCAGCTCTGTTCTGCTCTCTGCTCTGCTCACAGTTATCATTTTCTCATTAGTATAGTGTTATCTCACTAACAACTCATCCACTATTATTCATAATGTTTCTTTTTATATCTCGCTCCGTAGATAAACTGATTGCTGGACCTTGGAGTATTGCTAAACCCACGGACGAAGCTAGCATGTTGAATGAATCATGTGTGTTAACATGGACACAAATATATGTTTTGTTATGAGGCTAACCTGTTTTTGATCAGAATCAGGATTTGATGTTTGACACGGCACACAGAGAAATCAGCTTCTTCATATCTCTGCTCTGCATCCACCTCTCTCTCTCTCTCTCTCTCTCTCTCTCTCTCTTCCAAAACGCTCCCGTAAAATATTTTCATGATCTGTTCATCATGATATGATAAAATTACGCGACAAGCACACTCTCATACACATTAAATACAATGAGAACAGCTGATTTCTGGCACAGTAAACCTCTTCAGTGGGCGGGCGATTTTTGTGCGCACTATGAAATAGAACCATGCCGGTGCTACTGCATTCATGTCTATGTAATTGGTAAATACATGTACTATGTGATGAATGGGGTTGGGGGTGCAAACCCATTTCTAACAATGGGAGTCCAGGATGGACCGGAATACAACGGCAGCTGTGCACTGTATATTGCATCCTTTCAGTGCATTCTCCACTAAGCAAGAGATAAATCTGTGAGTTTGTGACATGGGCTGCACGTAAAGCGTGCTGCTGTCATATCGTTGTATGTGTAGCACAAAGCAAATAGATGTCGATCCAGGCCTGGGTTATGAGGCAGAGTTTATATGAGCTCTGTGATCACTGGAATGCATTTTTATACTCGGCGGTAAATAAACCGGTGGCAAGCGTGGCCATAGGCAGATGAGCTTTTCTGAAATAGCAGAATACCATTCTTTTTTTTCTTCTTTCTTTAACAAAATTAAGCCAACTTGACTCATTCTCTTTTTTATGGTCCGTAGCTTGGCATTGGCATGTGGGCGCAGCAGGATGCTATTACCATTGGTGTAGCACAGGCCTGTGTAACAAAGCACAGATCACAGGCTGCCCAGTTCTGCTGTCCTCTACCAGCTGTCGGCCTCTTTCTTCAGTTATCAGGATTATTTTGCTTCCTCTCTGTCATACTACAGACCATAAGAGATGTCTTTGTGTTGAGCCTTTACCCTTGGCTTGTCTTCCCGTCGAACTTTTGGCGCTTTTTCAATGCTTTTGTTAAATTCATGGACAATAAACCTAATTTACATGACATTATACTTCATTTTGGAAATATTGAATAATTTTGACTAATAGTTAAGATCAGAGGAGTGGATCACAGAATGGTGAATGTCAAGTTTAGTCAGGATAGTGTTTAAAACCATTTAAATCAGGTTGTGGTGGTGAAGGAGCCTAAAGACCAGACTGAAGGAGCCGACGGGGGCGGTCTGCCAGAGGAGGACCCAGGGTGCCGTGGGTGCCGATGACTGGAGGGGGAAGGGGAGGAGGAGGAAGGTTGCACGCTTTGCCTGAAATGACAACTGTCAGCAGTAGAAAGAGACACAGCTTTAAAGCAGGGATGCCTTACTGTGATTGGCTTGTGAAATCCATGGCCAATTCTGGTTGGTTTAACTGGAAAGTGAATGTCTCGAAACAGCTGATCAGTTTTAGAAAGAGAGGGAGCATGGCATTAGCACTGGCTCCAGCAGAGTAAATTTTAGATCGCATCTGCAAGACGTGTTGATGTAGTTAGGTTTAGGCATAAGAAGTGGGGATTGGTTAGGGTTAGGGTACAAATAACAGGATAAACCAATCACAGGTTGAATAAGGTAGACGGGGAACGTCAACACATCAAGCGGTTCCAATCTAGCATCTACCCTCTAGCACAGTGGTTCTTAACCTGGGTTCGATCGAACCCCAGGGGTTCGGTGAGTCAGTCTCAGGGGTTCGGCGGAGGTCAAGACACACACCCGACTCATATGATTTGTGATGACACGCCCCGCTTGGCCATCATCAGAAGGGTTCGCTGAACGCGCATATGAAACTGGTGGGGGTCAGTACCTCCAACAAGGTTAAGAACCACTGCTCTAGCAGTTTGTTGCTTCCTGTTTGGTGCCAGAGGACTGTTGACAATGTTCGCGTGATTTATCTTTACTACCAAGACTTATAATTTACGATAACATCAAACGGACTGGGATTAATGACCAGGGTAGTCTGCTACAGTGGGATCGCTTGAAAAGTCGTTTGCATAAGGTTGGCATAAGACTGCACCCCACCGCCCCCCCCCCCCCTTGATTTTTGTTCCACACAGGCATTGTTCACAACCGGTCTGTCTGTCTGCAAGATGTCCACTCTAGTCATGCATGACTGTATACAGCACACAGGCTGAGCTTTCTTCACTGAAATAACTCCAGTGACTTGATGTTTGGCCGCTAATGTTGACTAGGTTTGCCCCCTCCCCCCCCCAGCTCATGCCAGCTGATTTGTCCACACAATAGAGCATTGCTTAATAAAGAGTTATTCTTACTTTATTAAACTTACTGTCATAACACCTCATCGGGGACCGCGGAGGGATCAAACTCATCCTCCTCGCACTGGAGAAGAAAATAAATATGTTATGCTAAAACCTAAAGTTTTTTATCTCTCTTATGTATTGCCTTTTGCTAATATGATATGACAGGCCAGAGCTTGGAGGAAGTTAGATCAAACTTTGAGGGATGGAGCTGCTTGCCAACAGCCTGCCTGGCATCTTAAGAGACTGTGTTAAGAGGTGTGTTTGCATCTGTCAGGCGGGCAGGACATTGGCTTTGGCCCGCTCACTCATCACCGTTTATCTTTCCTGTTGATGTCCATTTACAGAGCTACACGCCCGATGATTCCAGCAATGTGAAGTTATCACCACCTCACCAGCGAGTGCACTTATGCCAAATGGGCCTGCCAACAGTACCACAGCTACCCCTGCCACTTCTCATCAGTAGGCATCGCCATCAACCCAGAATAGCTTGGTTATTTTAGGGCAGGCCTCTCCTCCTGTGAACCCCCCTCCCCCACCCCACCCTCCGGCACCTCCTGCAGGGCTGCTGTCATCTTTATTGATGTCACTCACTGCAGCCAAGCTCACGTTGGTCCCTGGAAGTCCTCTGGTGGAGGCACAGTGCCACGGCCAAATTAGCTGAAACCCCTCCTAAAGAGTCCGTTGTTGCTTTGTGACAGCTAAGCAAAGTCATTCTGTCTTATGACACTTCTCTTCATTCCAGAGATGGGGACTCAAGATTGAGACTTAGACTCCAGTCATACAACCTGCACCCTATTTCCCTATGTTAGTGTCTCTAAGTAACTGACTGTTACTTCTTTGACATTGGTCCAGTATTAACCAAGATTGCTGTAGTTGGCGGTCAGCAAAGCAAGCTATAATGCAAGTCATAGGGCAATTGTGCAGTTTCACAACATACACTACATTCACAACAGTTAAGCATAACCTTCTGGAAAGGATTTCTAAGGATGTTGACCTTTCAGATTCACATGCAAAAATATGTTGGCTCTATAAACGCTAAAAGTATTGCTTTTTTAAATGGAGTCTGCTGGGTTTAGCGTAGGCGACCTCAGAGCTGCTTCTGGTTAAATAGAAAGGTCTGAAAGAGGTTTTAAAGATCTATCCCTTTAGGGGTCCTTTCCATTATGTTGTCACTAATTTTGAATAATAATCTGAGGTCGTCAATGGTGAAAAAACAGCAAATCGACACTGAACTTTTGCCCCATAGATTACATTGAAGCCCGATCTGTGGCTGCCAGTTACAGCATTCACGCTTAATAATGTCAGAGAATATTGTTCCCATCAGTCACTTACACACAAAAACATAGAAAAACAGGTTGAAAAAAACCAAAATGACCCTTTAAGTCACATTGACTTCAGACTCAACATCGAGATGCAAGATTTGTGACCAATCCTTACTTTTAGAAAACGTCTGATGAGCTGAATGTTCTTCCCCTCCCTGCATGACCTATTAATTGCCGACAATGCCACCTAGTTCAAAATGAGCCTATAGGACTCTGTAAAAAGGCTACACAGGGTCTTAAAATCAGGGGTGAGCAGAGATAAAAACACACAAACCAAGGTGTAAACTTTACAGATATTTCATTCCCCAAAAGAATGAATAAAAAACTCAGTCGAGAGTCACAATAAAAAAGGTTCCCTGTCCTGGGTTCGGTCCCAGGTCCGGAAAACGGTTGTAGCCACAGGATAAAAACACGGACATCGCTTCATTACTAAAACCACAGAGGTAAAAATGTTCAATTAAAAAAAAGTATGTTTTGGGTACTGACTTTAATTTAGATCCAGCATTGTACATATTGGGTATAGTCCCAGATCATATCGCAGATAGGAACTTGACTTCCTTACTGGGAATTCGGCTTTTAATAGCAAAGGAAACAATTACAGCTTCTTGGTTGAAGCCACAGCCTCCCAGTATGGAGAAAAAGGCTCATGTTCCCCCCTTTTAAGAAGGAGCAGGGGATATTTGAAGATAAATGTGAGGGCATAATTAAATGTTAGAACAACCTGTTCTCACTCCGAACGTGTAAAATACAGACGTTCGGACCGTCGCTGTCTGCGTCTCATGCAATGAAAAAGGCGTCCTTCGGCGTGTGTGTAGAACGTACCAGGGAGAGCAGCATCTAGACGGGGTTTTGCAAGTAGTATCTAAGGGTGAAATGCTGAATAAGGAGGTAGGTCGGGGGGGACGGATGGGTCAAACACAGGACTTTCACCCAGGAGAGCGGGGATCGTGTCCCGCGTGTGTCCTTAACCCTCCCGGTATTGTCGTGTGTCAGGGAACCGTAAGCCCACCCACAAGCTTTTCCTTAACCTAACAGCATCAAAAGGGACGCCGATAGTTCCGACCAAGCACTTTTAGGTAAAGCATGTTATGTAACGCTCAAGGAGACGTTAAGCGTTAATAACAACGACAAAGGCACCTGACCAAGCGTCCGTATTTTACAAGCTGGGACTGTGAATGCGTTGGTTAGAACTGAAACTTTGTCTCCTAATGTCCGTTGCTAATGTGTTGTGTGTAGGTCATTTCAATTTCAATAAAAAAGTTTGAATAAAAAGTCAATTAAAAATGAGGGTTCTGCAAAAACCAATTGGTAGACAGTGTAGAGATGGAGAAGGGTGGATTGTGATGCAAACCCGTGTGCTTTTCCAAGTTGCTTCTCCATGGCACTTCATCCGATGCCGCTTGCTTTCACACTGGTCCGCTATTCTTCACAGCCTCTGTCCTTTTCATTTTCTCTGTGGTCTCTTGATTCCTCTGTGTGCTGCTCTCCTTTCATCTTCTTTTTACTTTGTTGATCTTGTTGCTCTGCCCTCCCAGTTCCACACCTGCTTTTTCATGGTTCCTGCCTGCTCACCTGTTGCTTGGTTACACCTGTTTCTGTTTTAAGTTGGGACATGTGGCTATGGTACTTAGTTTTGAGTGTAGCCCTTCTAGTATGTAGTACAGTACAGTAGTGTTTTTTAATAATTTTACAGATGCTTTACTTGGACAGAAATAGAAATTCTCCATTCTAACCTCTTTAACTCTGTGTAAGTAAGGCTAGAATCACACCGACACTTGGAACAAAAAATTGAGAGTGTTAACTTCCCAATGACCTCATTTGCAACACTCTGGAGAAAGATCTGGGAAAGTGGTGGGTGGTGATGGTGCAGTGGATGTGACTCTTGCCTTTTGTGTGGGAGACCTGGGTTCAATTCCCACTGCGATACATCAACCCATGTGTCCCTGAGCAAGACACTTAACCCCTAGTTTCTCCAGAGGCGTGCGACCTCCAACCACCGAGTTTACACATCCGTGCTAAAGATGATTACAAAGAGTATTACATTTTTTTTTTTGAATTAAGGCATTAACATTAATCTCCAAAAGATGTTTTTTTATTCCTCTTTTTAATCAACTTTAGCATGGGTGTGTAGACTTAGTTAATGTGAGTTGCTTTGGATAAAAACATCAGCTGAATGGCATGGAATGTAAAAAAGTAAGACTATGTTAATGTAGCCAACTGGCTAAAAAGGGCAATGTGGTAAAACCATACTGTTAAAAGCACTGCACAATAAAAGCACTAACAACTTAAAATATGCAGATGAAGACATGCCATTAAACTCATCTAAAATAAAAATGCCCTTTTTCCCTGTGATATTTTGGCTTTACAAACTTCATACAAGGCCCAAACAAAAGAAGTGCTGAATGTAAAATATGTGGACTCCAGATCAGAGACTTCAGACTTGACTTGGATTCTAGCTCAGAAACTTGAGAGCATCTCAGCTTCATTCCTCTGCAAAGCATAGTGGACTGATAAAGACGTCCTCAAAAGCATGTGTTTGTTTTTATTGCTGGAATCTTCTTTATCTTCAGTGCCACAATGAGTCACGGGAATATACAGTATTACGACAGAACAGATGTCATCCATTCTCAAAGTTTTACACGCACACAAAAGGAGATAATCTCATCAAGCCCAAAGTGTGGCATGATGTCGCACCATCTCAGCTCGGATGATCAAAGAAGAGAAAAAACAAGCTAATTGGCACTCGGCGGAGACTGTCTCCAAACAGTCAAAATATTCTCTTTGAAAATGATGCAGCTGCTAAAGTTTGCTATGCTCTACATTATGTCATTTAAACAGGCAATTTATAAAACCAGACAGAGGTTTTCACTGAGCTGGCAAAAAATGCCAGCATTACAGAATTAAAATTGCACTCAGCAAGATTTCTGTACAAAAAAAAATAGCAATAGAGAAGAACGTCCCGCCTCCCATAGATTCTTCCTGTGTGCCCAAATGAAACATGATGTCTGGTAGAGACATCATCAGCCAGTAGGAACTGCAGAATCCAAACTAATAGACCACACTGGTGCCTCTGCATGCTTCCCCACTTACTACACAGTATAAACTTTATTGCTGACTAGTTTCAAAACTGTTATTTCACTTCTTCATTTTACTAAACATTTAAAATTGAATGTACAAACTTTAGATTACTTTGGAAAAGGAATGGGTAGTGTAACTGTTTCAATTACTGTATCAAGGTAATGTCACTTATTACCATCCGTCCATCCATCCATCTTTCACCACTTATCCGGGGGGGCAGCAGCTCCAACAGGGGACCCCAAACTTTCCTTTCCAAAGCCACATTAACCAGCTCCAAAAGGGATAAAACCGAGGCGTTCCCAGGCCAGGGTGGAGATATAATCCCTCCACCTTGTACTGGGTCTTCCCTGAGGCCTCCTCCCAGCTGGAAGTGCCTGGAACACCTCCCTAGGGAGGCGCCCAGGGGGCATCTTTACCAGATGCCCGAACCACCTCAACTGGCTCCTTTAGACACAAAGGAGCAGCGGCTCTACTCCGAGCTCCTCTCGGATGACTGAGCTTCTCAACCTATCTCTAAGGGAGACACCCGCCACCCTCCTGAGTAGGGTTGGGTACCAAAACCCTGTTCTACTATGGAACTTTGAAACCAGTAGGAATCGGACCGGATTAAAATGCAAATTTTGGTTCCTCATTCCAATTAATGTGTCAACTGAAATATTTGAACCGATAGTCTAGCTAGCTGTCTGGATTCACCCTGCAGAGGTCTGAGGAGCACCGGAGTTGAAAATGCCAGCACAAAGAAAGCGGAAGGTGACGGACATCCGGCAAAACTAACAATTTAAATCCTAACATTACAAATGTGAATGGGGCCATTGCATCTGCTACTGTAGGCTTTTAACAAAATGTCACAAGTGAGTACATGGTGTACAAAGTAGTCTATATCCACAACGTTCCACTTCTGAGATTGCTCTGGATCGCTGGAAATTCAGCCAGATGTTCTATTTTTTGATCTTCCTCTTTCTTTCTCTCTGAATTGCGGTGGATTTTTTTAAGGTCCATAGTTAACTGCTTCTCAGATTTTTGTTGTACAACTAAAACAAATTTTTAAATTCCTTCCTGAGGTTCTTTTGCAGCGAGACCAGGGCTCTGTCCGGTGCTCAACTCCGCCTAAGACAATTGTGAGCGTCTCCTCCGCAGCACTGTGAAGGAAGGTCTGGCAAAGCGAGACTATGTACACATTAACTACATGCAGGTATACTCAGAATCTGAATTGAGACACACCTCGGTCACATTTTGCCATGTTAAGAGTCTAGCATGGCTGTAGTGTCCTTTTTTCATTCATTAATCTGCCTGTCTAAGCACTTTGAATTATCTTGTGAATGGAATGCTTTGTACAAATAATGTTACCTTGGGAATATCTATTAATCACAAACCTGCATCTTACTGGTGAAGAATGTCTGGTTACAGTTCACCTTGTTCAGTTTACTCTCACAGTCTTGTGGAATATATATATATATATATATA
>NC_045750.1:18274584-18275093 GCF_008692095.1 Etheostoma spectabile | reverse complement strand
TATATATATATATATATAGACGTATTCAAATAAGGTGAATGCCCATCCTGCCGCTCCAGACTTGTCAAAACCAGACTTAAAAACACAGGCACTTGAAGTTGCCACTCATTTATCTTGTGTGAGCTACGCAGGCAGACACAAAAGGCGTCTTAGTTCTAATGAGCCTAAATGGGTCTAAATGTCAGGGAACAAGAGCAGCTGCTGCAGCCTGGCAGGGTGCTGTCATACTGGCAATCGTTTACTGGCACATGCAGTCTGCCAGAGCTGGGCAATTAGGTGGGCAGACAAACTCCCTTATCTCTAATGAACACTTGCAGTTGCTTTAAAAGCTTTCACATCTGTCCTGGCAGGAAGGGTAGGGGAGTGCTAGTTGTCTCTTAGCCATCATGCAGTCTCCTCTGAAGTGCTTCGGCAATTTGTCTTTTTGTAAGAGAATGTGTGCAAGTAGTTGACCATTTCTCTGGAGGTTTTCTTTGAAAAGGTGGTTTGTTTTCCACCTTTTTAAACAT
>NC_045750.1:18272254-18274574 GCF_008692095.1 Etheostoma spectabile | reverse complement strand
AAGTGTTCTCTAAATTCTAGGCTTTTGGTCAAACAATCTTGGATTGTTTAACGTTGCCCTTTATACATCCCAATCACTATTGGAGCAACCTGTGGCAAAGATACATCCCTTTTTCTCACTGAGACACAGATCAATCATCTATTGTCCAACTCAAGGCCCGCGGGCCAAATCTGGCCCCTCGCAGATTTTGATCCAGCAAGTTTTGGCACACCTAGTTTTTGTCACTTTTGCCAATGCATTTTGTTGCTTTTTTCAACCTGTTTTTTGCACTTTCCATGAAGGCTACGTTACTTTTTTTCTGACTTTTTTAGGGCTGTATGTTGACCAAAAGTGAGAAAATTATGTGAGACTTACAATGATACACTCAAAGATATTTGACTTTTTCTTAAGAAAAGCATGACAATCTACCTGTTTTGCCCTTGATGTGATTCTCATTATGCAGTGTGGCCCTTTGGGGCCCTATTTTAATGATCTAAGAGCACGGCGTTAAGTGCCAAAAAACAAGAAACAAGAAAAGTGAGAAAACACGTTCCTAATTGTTTGTTTTGGTGAACTGACCCTTTAAAGAGCAAACCTATAATTAGAACATACTCATGGTCTAATCAGGCTGCCGGTCTTATCTGATTCATGGTAGATAAGGTATTGATTTCTAACAACAATGTTTGTGTTCATTTATTCATCTACCACCTCCTCATTAAGCTTATCCTGATGCAACGTCGCTAACAATGCTTTCTTTTCCCTTCACACCTCAAACCCTATCAGCATGCAAGACACTTGAGAATACAAACAGACAAACAGAGAGAAAAGACAAAACACATTTGCAGAGCTCGGCGATGACTGGTCGCATCTACGTGCCTTACAAATTGCGTCAGCTGAGATCATTAGCATGAATCAGCGTGGAAGCCTGACACAGCATTATGAAAGGCTGCAGAAAAGCTGAAAAGAGGCCCATTACATGGAAGCTCAGAGCGGGCCTATCTCTGGCACACACACGCGCCGCCGCTGCACGCCGCGCTGTCAAAAGACGAGCTGTTGCCAGTCAGCAGAGGAGTGTGGAGGCGGCGAGGCGACAGAGAGCGGGTGGTGTTTATTCTCTGTGAAGGCGGCGCAGCCCCAACCGAAGGCCGGGCTGGCGTTGGAGACAGCGCAGCGTGATTGACTGCATGGCCTGTGGAAATGATCACAGAAAGCAGAATAAACGCGCAGCTATCGCATGCCACCGTCCCCCGGTGTGGAGGAACACGCATGTCACGTCAGTCAGACAGTCCGTCAGACTGAATGTTGCGGGGCAGCCTGAGATAGCGAGGGATTACATTTTTCTTATTAAAGCTGCACGAGGCAGCCTGGAATGCTGTCAAGCTGTGTACATCAGGAGGTCATATTATGTGGTGTGATGTCAGTAAACTACACACAGCATGCTCACACACACACTGTTGGGTGTACACCAGAGGTCACACATTGGTAAGGCCTCCTGCACACTGCCTGCGTGGCTTTTTTCTTTTCTTTGCACACTAGAAATGTGTCTTGCTGCTGCTGCTAGCCTTGTCTGTACAAATGTATGTTTCCCATTGATAAAATGAAAAAATATGGTAGTATATTTCACGTTAAACATTAATATACACTGATTTGATAACAGCAAAGACAACGTTGGCAGCATTGGCCGTAAAATAGGCTACAGAATATGTCGTTCTGAATTGACAGGTGCAATATTTGAAAATCAATAATCTTTATTCTTTTAAATTACATCTTATAATACACAATACAAATTTATATCTGCATGTATGTCAAAACCTTGAGACTTTCAAACATCAACCTGCTATTTATTAAATTTATTTGTGTCAAAATTACATATAAACATCTTTTATTTTGCCTGGATAGGCGTCGGTCCTATTTCTAGCATGCACGCACTTTCGGCGCGGCTCGAGACGCACCAGAGACATGCGTGCAAGCTCTAACTTGTTAACATAAAAAAAGACAAAATGAAAAAATGGACACGCCGGCCACGAAGCTGACCCGCTCCCGCCACGCAAGCAGTGTGCAGGAACCCTAAGTCTTATATTGAGCGCACAGCGCCTTGGAGGAAGGTCTGGCTGGTCCACACAGCATTCTGGGATAGGAGAGAAACGTGCTCTGGTTTATTGGCATTTCTTTAGAACAATCAAAATCGTCTGGGCGGTGCTAAGTGCCGGATGGAGCCATGGTGCCTCTACAAAATAGCCTCTGGAAGGAACTTGTTTTGGTGGAACATATGTACGTTCAAAAGGAGTTTTAGTCGTGCAAGAGAAAACTCAGATTGGACAGATAGTCTAGCTAGCTGTCT
>NC_045750.1:18268758-18272244 GCF_008692095.1 Etheostoma spectabile | reverse complement strand
TTACCCTGCAGAGATCTGAGGAGCAGGTAACCATAGTCCTCAGAAATCCACCGGGGGTTAGAAAGCCAACACAACGGAAGAGGAAGGGGACGGACATCCGGCCAAATAGCAGCGCAATCCCGAAAGTGAAACGTACTTTGGTTTGCCTCTTACTGTATACAGTAGTCTATATCAACAACAATTTACCAGATAATTCCGGTGCCGCAGGAAGTTCCGCTGGATGTCCCCTTACTTTCAAAAATACTTTATTGATCCCCGAAGGGAAACTCTGTGTTGCAGTTGCACTATTGCAATATTGCAATATTATAAATATCAGAGTAGAAATACAAATAAAGAAATAAAGAAGGAATGTTATTATACATTATTTACATAATTCACATAATTAAGGAATTGCAATGGTGAAAAGTAAAATAATAATGTTATTATTAAGTTTAAACTCCGGTTTGATAGAGCAACATTAACCGGAACCTCTGAGCAACGTTACATGCTGCAAATGGCAAGTTTTTCTAAAATATTTGGATCGTGCACAAGGCAGGCCTGCTGGGTTAGTTTGGGGAATGATTGTAAAGATTGACAAAGAATATGTTATATGATAATATTTAGCAGCATGGTGGCCCAATGGTAAGCACTGTGGCCACACAGCAAGAAGGTACCTGGTCATCCCGGATCTTTCTGTGTGGAGTTTGCATGTTCTCCCCGTGTGTGCGTGGGTTTTTCTCCGGGTGCTCCGGTTTTCCACTAAAAATATTTTCCACTCCCTCTCTTCCAAGCTGATGTGTGGTGAGCGTCTAGAGTCATAAGACTGCTGTGCATCACCCAGGTGGGTGCTACATATTGGTGGTGTTAGAGAGTAGTCCCCCCAGAAGCACTTTGAGTGTCTATGATAAAGCGCTATATAAATGTAATGAATTATTATACTTATATGTTTACGGCGTTTCCTCTCCAACTGGGACGCTTTGGGACCGATTGGTGGGATTGCTTTGGAAGATGTACACAGCGATACACTGGTAAGAGCAAATGACGTTGAACCATGTATTCAGTTAATATAAATAGCTCACATTACTATATTGTGTAAATAATTAACTTCATTTAATGTTAGTAGTGTGTGGTGTTCTCTTTTGCGGTGTGCAAATGTTCGACCCGAACAAGTTCCTTCCCGAGACAATATGGAAGAGCCACGCTCACATTTTGACTTGTCATAGTAGAAAAAGCACAGCTGAAATTGATAACCTTAACAATGGCCATGCATGAGTCAGCATGCACAATACCAGGGCCTCTCCTAAGTGGAATGCAGCCATGATTCATTGTTTTGAATTCACCTGTGCTTTTCCTACTGTGAAAAGTCAACATGTCTGCCTTAAAAAAGGATCTATGTGTTGGCTGTGGAGTTAGGTCTGGCAATGCGGGACTACTAACTGGATGACGAGTCAGCAATAAGCTTCAACCACGGGTCTTCAGTTTGTTTCAACGTTGTTCATTCAGGAGGGAATGTTATCCAGGCGCAGTGGCAACGCAGGTGTACATGTCTTCAATAGGTTTCATTTCTCACCACAACAGAGTGTGTGTGTGTGTGTGTGTGTGTGTGTGTGTGTGTGTGTGTGTATGTCTCTCATCATAGCAAAGTGTGGTCATATGGCAGAAACTTCCACAGAGGCAGTTTTGAGTAGTTTTCTTTGTGGACAGATTTGTGGATTTTGTCACTGCGATAGCATCACGACCTTGCAAGAGGGAGTCACGAAGGGGTGTTTTGCGGCTGGTGTGATCCCTCCATCTCTAATTGATTTAATTATTTATTTTTTAAAAAGGTCCCATGGCATGGAAATTTCACTTTGAGGTTTTTTAACATTAATAACCGTTCCACCAGCCTGCCTATGGTCCCCCAGTGGCTAGAAATGGTGATAGGTGTAAACCGAGCCCTGGGTTTCCTGCTCTGCCTTTGAGAAAATAAAAGCTCAGATGGGCTGATCTGGAAACTTGCCCCTTATGAGGTCCTAAGAGGCAAGGTCCCCTTTCTCTGCTTAGCCCTCCCAGAGAATTTGGCCCACCCATGAGAGATAGACATCATGGCTTTCAAATGAGCAAAGTGGCAGTTGGTCAAGGCCACACCCCCAGCCTCCACCTTGACCCCCCCCCACCCCACTCTCCTCAAAGCTACAGATAGAAATCTCACATACTTTGGAAAGCTCATAGTGGGACTGGGTCTAGTGGCTGTAATCTGCACCAAGGCTGAATTTCTGGAAAGAGATTCAGATACAAGATTAGGGACCACTGGTCTAATAATAAGAGCTTCAGATACAGTATAGGGGACCACTAAGGCCTATAAAAGAGACTTCGAACGCATTAGGGGACCACTAAGGTCTATATAAAGAGACAGATAAGCATTAGGGACACTAGGTCTATATAAAAGAGACTTCAGATACAGCATTAGGGGACACTAAAGTCTATATAAAGAGACTTCAGATACAGTATAGGGGACCACTAAGGCTATATAAAAGAGACTTCAGATACAGTATTAGGGACCACAAGTCTATATAAAAGAGACTTCAGATACAGCATTAGGGGACCAATAAGGTCTATATAAAAGAGACTTCAGATACAGTATAAGGGGACCACTAAGGTCTATATAAAAGAGACTTCAGATACAGCATTAGGGGACCAATAAGGCCTATATAAAACCTTCCAAAGAGCACCATTTTATCGGACCTTTAAAGATTATATTAGGCCTTTATTTCCACAGCACAGCTGAAGACATGAAAGGGGAAAAAGACACGGCTGTATATGTGCGCCCGCTGTACCAACTGAGCTAACCCGGCCACTTCTGTAGTTGATTAAATTCAATTAATTTAATAATGAAATGTCATTATAACTGATTTACTTTACTTACTTTATTAGGATTGTCTATGAGAGTAGATGTCATTTGTCATGAAGCCAAACAGCATCTGATGTCGAAACCAACATGGCAGAAAACTGACTTACTGATTTACTGTGTTTCAATGTGAGACTAGAGCTGTAGAGTACAGTTGATACGTTCAACTTCCACCTCAGTCTTTGTGAGGAAAAAATATGTTATGGTCAAACAATTAAATGAATGCTCATGTTAAAGTCTTCTCATTTATGCGTCATTGACTGGGCTTAGTTTAGCAGCATCACACATGCTGAACAACCAAACGCTCCTGACCTTCAACAAGAGTGCTCCTTGACGTGAATGTTGTCTGAATACATAATAAGACCCTGCACCATTACATGGTCCAGCGTCGTCGTTCCGGAGCACATGAAAGTCCTGCAAGAGCAACAAGCAGCTTTGTGGTTAACAACTGCTCATAATTTCTGCTCCATAAATTAGATTGGACGATCCGAGTTGGCTAATATAATAACACATTTTATTTAAAGACGGCACTCAAGGACACCGTACAGGGTTACATAAGACATTAAAGCCCATGTTGCAGGTTTAATTTTCCAACAAATTTGCACTTATTGATTGTTGGT
>NC_045750.1:18257540-18268733 GCF_008692095.1 Etheostoma spectabile | reverse complement strand
AGGGTCAGTACAAGGAGGATTAGCGAGAACTTCTAAATGGGGGGCACTGTGGAATACCTGCGAACAGTAAATGGAAGTAGCAGTAATTTTGGATTGGCGCACAACTACTTATTGAAATCTTACGTTTATGCCGGCCGGTTCATAGTTCTGCCAGGGGCCGGTTTAGACCCGCAGCCCTCGAGTTTGACGCATGTGTTAAGATTAATCACCACCCTTGCAGTTTTGCTGCTTAAATTGAACATGTTTGTCAAGTCTAACACAGAAATGTATCTATATACTCTGTGCCCGGTCAAACGAGCCTCCTGCCTTTTTCCATTGGATTACTGTATAATTTTCTTTTGACAGTGCGTTCCCCTGCATTTACCTGACAATTGTTCCTCTGGAACAACGCACACTAACTCTGTACTAATCATTGGCAGAAAGTCCAAGCAGTCTTGTAGTTTTATCACAGCATAGATATTAGTCTGGAAGTAGAAGTGTCCTTTGGCAAGACATACAACCCACAACTACTTATTAAGACTGTTCTCGAAATGACTGTGGTAGTCAAATAAATGGACTGGCCTAGCAGTAACAGTAAATGTAACATGTCACAAATATGAAGAAGTTGGAGAATTTTGTCAATTATAAGATAACCTGACAGGTTTGCAAAACCAACAATCTGTTAAAAGTAATTATATTTACTTTTTCAACCCTATTTTCTTATGTTTTTGTGTCTAAGTGACTGAGGAAGAACAATCTTTGACAGTGGTCCAGTTTAAGCGAGATCGCTGCACTCGGAGCGAAACAACTCATGTAAGTTAATAGGTAAATTGTCCAGCTTGTATTTACTGTACCTTCACTAAAGTGCTTGTTTTGCTGCTGACAGGCTCAGATTATTATTCTAAGTGTACACAACATTATGGAAAGGATTTCTAAGGAGGTCCACCTTTCTGTTAAAGAGTAAGACCCTTTTTTTAAACATAAAAACATCTGCAAAATGCGTTCGCTAAATCCACCAGACTCCATGTAGATAAACAGTAATTTCAGCATCGTAAAATACACTTCATTCAAAGATGTCTGACGCCATTTGTGTGTGTCTTTCCACTTTTCCAACCATCAGAACTCTAGTTTTGGTAAATAAACACATAGTTTACGGATTTAGATTGAAAATATGCTGGCTCTATACCCACTAAATGATTGTTTTTTTAAAATGAGTCTGGTTGGTTTAGTGCTAGCAACCTCAGAGCTGTTTTTGGTTAAACATAAATGTCTTAAAGAAGTTTTAAAAGGTTTATATCGTAGGACTGTTTTCATAATGTTGTCAGACATTGAAAGAAGAATCTGAGCCTGTCAGAGGCAAAATAAAAGCACTTATAGTGGACCCTAACTGACGTGGCATTTGCCCCATAGGGTTACATTGCTGCCCACGTCTGTGGCTGCCATTTACAGTGTTCAACGTTAGCACTGGACCAATTCCAAAGATTGTGTTACCATCGTCATTACACACAAACAATAAAAAGTAGAGTTAAGTTCTAAAAACCCGAAATTACCCTTCAAGGGCAGGCTCAAAAGCACCTTTTTACCTTAGCTTTTCCATGCTCAGCCAATGTTAGTGTTTGTATGTATGAGAGAGTGTGTGGTGGATGTTGATGGTGGGTCTGGGTCTGTGGGTGTCTGGGGATGGAGGTGGGGGGGGGGGGGGGGGGAATTGTTTTTAACTGTTAAGTACTTTGTGCTACTTTTAAATGTATGAAAAGTGCTCTATAAATTTAGATTTTTTTATCAAAGTTTGACTGATTGTGTTTTTTCCTCATATATGTACTGGTTTGATCGTTCATATCTGGATATAAGCTAACAGACATCTCTTATAGATAGAAGAATAAAAATAGATGTAGAAAAAGACATATGTTAATCTCATAAAATGACTTCTCTTATTCTCAGTGGGATTATAAATAGCTCTCATAAAATATAATGACAGGCAGAGTAGTGTTCCACAGTACTTTATCTTAACCTCATAAGTCAAACTCTTTCCCAAGAACTCCCAAAACAATACCCTGTGTTAATGCGTCCCAATGTCCCCTGCTTCTCTCCCATGTGGTTTGCTAATTAGTTTGGCTGTCTTTTGGTGGCTATAGCGTCAAATATTAACAATGACAAATAGCTCCGGTGTCCACTCATGCTTATCCCCCTCCACAGCTGCGGGGATCTCGCTCTTCTGCAACCTGTTTTTATCAGGCCACGGAGCTAAACCAAGACTGCTAATGCATTCATTTATAACTAGTGCCTGGCATGGGTCGCTCAGTTGCTCTGATAAAGAGAGAGAGAGAAAAGAGGAGAGTTGGTGGTGTGAAAAACTGCAGTGTCACCATCAGTCCACTTTTAGCCCTTTTGCATCAGGTAACTGTGTTAGCACTGATACAGCCCCAGGAAACAGATGTCCTTGTATGCTGGATTGTTAATATTAATGGGTTCATCAAAGCCTGAGCTGTGTGGCGCCACTGAAAGCTAGTCTCGCATTGCTCGACCTTCCTCCCTGCGCACACCTGCGGGGTCTTTCAAGATCCCTCCCTCAGGCGCGAGCATTTTACGGTCGACAGCTCATCAAGTGTCACAAACGTAACTTGACAAAGTGAGGTTAGGCGGGGCAGACAATACAAACCCTCCTCTGGTGAAAAGATAGGGAAATATAGCACCTCAAATCCTACGAATACAATGGAAACATCCTCTTTATGTCTTTATGTAAGTTCAACAGTTTTAATGAAAAGGATTCACTCAGGGAGCCTTGATTTACTGTGGGTCATTTGAGCCCACTTTCTCTCTCAACCTTGGGTCGGGACCAAAATTGGTGCTTAAAGGTCCCATGGAATGAAAATGTCACTTTTTATGAGTTTTTTTTTTACATTAATATGACTTGCCCCAGCTTGCCCATGGTCCCCCAGGGCTAGAAATGGGTATCCGCTCTGCCTTTGAGAAAATAAAAGCTCAGATGGGCCTCTGGACTCTGCTCCTTATGAGGTCATAAGGGGAAAGGTTAGTGGCTGTAATTTTGCACCAAGTCTGAATTTTGGGAAAAAACTGCAGATACAGTAATAGGGGACCACTAAGGTCTATATAAAAGACTTCAGATACAATATTATAGGACCACTAAGGCCTATATCATAAGACTTCAATACAGTATTAGGACCACTAAGGCTGATGCTTGGTCAGTGTTGCTCAGTTCAGATACCTGACATGTGCTTGTATCTCTGACCTCATTCTTTTGGTCAACCCCCAAAGCTCATGTTCGTAGATGAGCATTGGAATGTGATTCAACTTGTAAATCAAAAGCTTCACCCTCAGGCACAGCTCCCTCTCAGCACAGCAGTTTAGCACAGAACCGACATCTCTGACCACAAATGTCAGAACCTGAGAGAGGTTTTTGTGATTTTGACAAAGTCCTCAGCAACAGTAAGCTCACTACTTACTAGGACATGATATAATACATTCCTCCACTCCCCATGTTGCCGGCAGTAGCACTCAGGTTCGAGAAAGATTTGAATATTCAGTAACTATTTTCATCAGTTAACTGCCACCTGGCGCCCACACAGAAAGCAAGGATGCCTCAAGTCAGTGAGTTTTAATGTGCCTATGAAACAGGTAGCATAAATTGCAATAACTGTTAAAAACTAGCAGCTTTTTAAAGCATTAATCCCCTCTTACATAATTGGATAGGACACAAGGTGGCCTGCATATTTTTTTATAGCTACCCTGTCAGAGTGCAGATTGTCTTTGAGGCAGAGTGATGGTGTAGTGCAAAGTGACAGTGAATCTTGGAATGGACTCCTTAGAACATTATTTGCCATAAATTACCGCAAGGGTCCCTGCCCAGGTCTCTGTAAAAGTGACGCCTTCAAGCAAAGCCCCGTCCAGCTCACCATGGAACCATCATCAACCAACTTTACCAGCCCTGTCCTGGATCTGTCCAGCCACTGGCCAGCTGCGGATGGGAGCATACCCAGTCCCACTTGAAGGCCTTTTAAAGTTAGGCCATGAAAGAAGGTCCGTCTCCAAGCAGACGCTTGCATAACCGACCACAGCCAATTACCTGGCAGCTTCCATAAAGAGTTAAAAGGTTGAACTTTGAGATTGATTTCTCTTGTGTGGCGCCCGGGGAAAGTGTCGCTGGGTTTTCTGAACCCCGATGAGCTACAGTCTATTTAGCAAAGACAATCCGATTTTAGTTTGAATGTCAATTGTAAAATTTGTAAAGTTAAATTTGCTCAGGTGGAACCATAAAAAAAATATCAGTGGCTGCCTCTCGACAAATACTTAATGTTCACATTATTCTATTTATTAGATGAAATAACAGCACCATGGATAAAAGGCTAGAAAAAGACCCACCTAGTTTTATTAAGTGACTGAGGTGAATGGTTGGAATCAGATATAGGTACATATCCTTACATATATCAGATATGTATAGGTCTCTCCCTGTCTCTGGAATTCATCACCACCCCAACTTAGAACATCAATCATTCCCCATTTCAAATTGCAACTCAAACATCTGTTTAAAACTGCTTATTCCACGTGATGTCAATTGCTCTGCCCCTTCCGTTGATTTTATTGTTTTAGTATTCTTTATTTTTTTGCTGATTCAAAGCCCATGTTGCATTTATCCTCACTGTTGATTATTGGGTAAAAAAAGCACTCAGATATGTATACATTTTTTAAAATGTCTCCAAATAGTTTTAAAGTTAGTTTTTGGTCATTTTTGTATTCGCGGGTTTATGGATCAATTCGGCGATGACGTCACTCAAGGGAGTTAATCTCAGCCTGGCACTAGAACTACGGTGACTAACTGGAGGAGGAAGGAGGGAAAGGCCAGCGCCGAAATTACCAACCTGACAGACGTGAGAGGGCAAATGAGGAAATGTCATTGTGGGGAAGACTCCTTCATTTACTCCTTTATTTAGCAACGCAGGAGTGCATACAATGACTTTCCTTTTTACTGTCAGTGAATAGCAGCGAGTGAACGTCAACTTTTTCTCTCGATCTATTGACAGGGATCATGTTGTTAGTTCAGTTAATACTGGTACCTTATCTAGATATAGGAATAGAAGGCATCCCAGAGTTATTTCTAATGTTTTACCTCTAACCTCTGGTGAAACGTGTTGCTGTTTGGCCGGTGCTTGTGTGTGTGTAGCGGCAGCTGCGGTGGAGAGCGGGTGGTGTAGCGAGTGACCTCTGGTCGGAAGCTCATACCGCGCACACTCGGCTACTCTTCATTTATTTTTAACGTCATAAATGAAAATAATGTCCAGGATCTCAGGGGAAAGAAACGATATGCGTGTCTCCATTTCAAACATCACTGCAGGTTGATTGTGGGCGACAACGCCGTCGTGGTTAGCTTACCGAAACTCTACTGCCAAAGTTGCTGGCTACACAACGTTAATCCGCTAGCATCCGTACAGGCTAACTATAGCCAGTTAGCTTTGTGTGTAACGTAACAAAAACCCACCCATCTTGTAGGAGCGATGCTTACTATTCCATTCAATGCAATTATGGTACAAAAGGTGCACTAATGCCACATGTGATGTTGACAACATGGACGCATATATAGGCAACACCAAAGGCAGTCGTAATATTTACCTAGCAGGCTAGGCTAACGCTGTTGTGCTAACGTCCGGCGGTGTAGCGTTAGCTAACTCTAAACTTGTGAAAAGCCGAACAACATCCCCGGTCTAAGCAGTGTTTCACTTTCAGATCTTTGAATTCTTGGTTACGTCCATCTTTGAAAAATCGGCCCGCCTAACACGGACAAATTGTACCCACCTTCCTGTATTATGATGTTGACAACATGACGCATATATAGCACCACCAAGGCAGGTCGTAATATTTACCAAGCAGGCTAGGCTAACGCTGTTGTGCTAACGTCCGCGGCGTAGCGTTAGCTAGTCTAAACTTGTGAAAAGCCAAACACATCCCCCGTCTAAGCTGTGTTTCACTTTCAGATCTTTGAGTTCTTGGTTACGTCCGTCTTTGAAAATCTGCCCGCCAAACAGGACAAATTGTACCCACCTTCCTACCTAGTAGCTAACCTACAGCTAGCTAGCTCGCTAGCTATACCGGTATGCTAGCTATAGCTATCTATCTCTCTCTCTTTAAATATTTCTATCAATACTGTCTATCTGTCTATATGTCTAGCTATATATATATAGGCTATCTATGTATATGTATGTATTATCTATAATCTGTTGCTGAACACTCTTCTTACACTGTTGTCTTCTATCCTCTAGTAACTCTCAATGGTCTCTCTAAGCTGGCTGGCTGTCGTCTCCCTTGTGTGACGTCATGCAATGCATTGTGGGAGAAAGCAAACCACTGTAAAATATGACCTACTTTTTTCTGTTTATTTATTTTGTGAACTTTTCAATATAATATACAGTGGATAACAGTTTGAATGTTTATTATTACAGTGGTTTGCTTTTCTCCCACAATGCATTGCATGACGTCACACAAGGGAGACGACAGGCCAGCCAGCTTAGAGAGACCATTGAGAGTTACTAGAGAGATAGAAGACAACAGTGTAAGAACGAGTGTTCAGCAACAGATTATAGATAATACATACATATACATAGATAGCCTATATATATATAGCTAGACATATAGACAGATAGACAGTATTGATAGAATATATTTAAAGAGAGAGAGATAGATAGCTATAGCTAGCATACCGGTATAGCTAGCGAGCTAGCTAGCTGTAGGTTAGCTATAGGGTAGGAAGGTGGGTACAATTTGTCCTGTTTGGCGGGCAGATTTTCAAAGACGGACGTAACCAAGAACTCAAAGATCTGAAAGTGAAACACAGCTTAGACGGGGGATGTGTTTGGCTTTTCACAAGTTTAGACTAGCTAACGCTACGCCGCGGACGTTAGCACAACAGCGTTAGCCTAGCCTGCTTGGTAAATATTACGACCTGCCTTGGTGTGTGCCTATATATGCGTCATGTTGTCAACATCATAATACAGGAAGGTGGGTACAATTTGTCCGTGTTAGGCGGGCCGATTTTTCAAAGATGGACGTAACCAAGAATTCAAAGATCTGAAAGTGAAACACTGCTTAGACCGGGGATGTTGTTCGGCTTTTCACAAGTTTAGAGTTAGCTAACGCTACACCGCCGGACGTTAGCACAACAGCGTTAGCCTAGCCTGCTAGGTAAAGATACGATGCCTTTGGGTGGCCTATTATATGCGTCCATGTTGCAACATCCATGGGCATTAGTGCACCTTGTGTACCATAATTGCATTGAATGGAATAGTAAGCATCGCTCCTACAAGATGGGTGGGTTTTTTATAGTTACACACAAAGTAATGGCTATAGTTAGCTGTACGGATGCTAGCGGATTTACGTTGTGTAGCCAGCAACTTTGGCAGTAGAGTTTCGGTAAGCTAACCACGAGGCGTTGTCGCCACAATCAACCTGCAGTGATGTTTGAAATGGAGACACGCATATCGTTTCTTTCCCCTGAGATCCTGGACATTATTTTCATTTATGACGTTAAAAATAAATGAAGAGTAGCCCGAGTGTGCGCGGTATGAGCTTCCCGACCAGAGGCTCACTCGCCTACACCACCCGCTCTCCACCGCAGCTTCGCCGCTACACACACACAAGCACCGGCCAAACAGCAACACGTTTTCACCAGAGGTTAGAGGTAAACACTTAGAAATAACTCTGGGATGCCTTCTATTCCTATATCTAGATAAGTGTACCAGTACTTAACTGAACTAACAACATGATCCCTGTCAATAGATCGAGAGAAAAACGTTGACGTTCACTCGCTGCTATTCACTGACAGTAAAAAGTAAAGTCATTGTATGCACTCCTGCGTTGCTAAATAAAGGAGATAAATGAAGGAGTCTTCCCCACAATCTTGACATTTCCTCATTTGCCCTCTCACGTCTGTCAGGTTGGTAATTATTCGGCTGCTGGCCTTTCCTCCTCTTCCTCATCCCAGTCAGTCACCGTAGTTCTAGTGCCAGGCTGAGACTTAACTCCCTTGAGTGACGTCATCGCCGAATTGACTCCATAAACCCGCGAATACCAAAAATGACCAAAAACTAACTTTTAAAACTATTTGGAGACATTTTAAAAAATGATATACATATCTTGAGTGCTTTTTTTACCCAATAATCAACAGTGATGGATAACTTGCAACATGGGCTTTGAATCAGCAAAAAAAATAAAGAATACTACAACAATAAAATCAACGGAAGGAGGCAGAGCAATTGACATCACGTGGAATAAGCAGTTTTAAACAGATGTTTTGAGTTGCAATTTGAAATGGGGGAATGAATTGATGTTTCTAAGTTGGGGTGGTGATGAATTCCAGAGACAGGGAGAAGACCTATACATATCTGATATATGTATAGGAATATGTACCTATATCTGATTCCAACCATTCACCTCAGTCACTTAATAAAACTAAGGTGGGTCTTTTTCTAGCCTTTTTATCCATGGTGCTGTTATTTCATCTAATAAATTAGAATAATGTGAACATTAAGTATTTGTCGATGAGGCAGCCACTGATATTTTTTTATGGTTCCACCTGAGCAAATTTAACTTTACAAATCTTTTACAATTGACATTCAAACTAAAATCGGATTGTCTTTGCTAAATAGACTGTTAGCTCATCGGGGTTCAGAAAACCCAGCGACACCTTTCCCCGGGCGCCACACAAGAGCAAATCAATCTCAAAGTTCAACCTTTTAACTCTTTATGGAAGCTGCCAGGTAATTGGCTGTGGTCGGTTATGCAAGCGTCTGCTTGGAGACGGACCTTCTTTCATTGGCCTAACTTTAAAAGGCCTTCAAGTGGGACTGGGTCATGCTCCCATCCGCAGCTGGCCAGTGGCTGGACAGATACCAGGACAGGGCTGGTAAAGTTGGTTGATGATGGTTCCATGGTGAGCTGGACGGGGCTTTGCTTGAAGGCTGTCACTTTTACAGCTGACCTTGGGCAGGGACCCTTGCGGTAATTTATGGCAAATAATGTTCTAAGGAGTCCCATTTCCAAGATTCACTGTCACTTTGCACTCAACCATCACTCTGCCTCAAAGACAATCTGCACTCCTGACAGGGTAGTCCCATAAAAAATATTGCAGGCCACCTTGGTGTCCTATCCAATTATGTGAAGAGGGAATTAATGCTTTAAAAAGCTGCTAGTTTTTAACAGTTATTGCAATTTATGCTACCTGTTTCATAGGCACATTAAAACTCACTGACTTGAGGCATCCTTGCTTTCTGTGTGGGCGCCAGGATGGCAGTTAACTGATGAAATAGTTACTGAATATTCAAATCTTTCTCCGAACCTGAGTGCTACTGCCGGCAACATGGGGAGCTGGAGGAATGTATTATAATCATGTCTCTAGTAAGTAGGCTGAGCTTACTGTTGCTGAGGACTTTGTCAAAATCCACAAACACCTCTCTCAGGTTCTGACATTTTGTGGTCAGAGATGTCGGTTCTGTGCTAAACTGCTGTGCTGAGAGGGAGCTGTGCCTGAGGGTGAAGCTTTTGATTTACAAGTTGAATCACATTCCAATGCTCATCTACGAACATGAGCTTTGGGGGGTTGACCAAAAGAATGAGGTCAGAGATACAAGCACATGTCAGGTATCTGACACTGAGCAACACTGACCAAGCATCAGACCTTAGTGGTCCCCTAATACTGTATCTGAAGTCTTATTGATATAGGCCTTAGTGGTCCTATAATATTGTATCTGAAGTCTCTTTTATATAGACCTTAGTGGTCCCCTATTACTGTATCTGCAGTTTTTTCCCAAAATTCAGACTTGGTGCAAAATTACAGCCACTAACCTTTCCCCTTATGACCTCATAAGGAGCAAGAGTCCAGATCGGCCCATCTGAGCTTTTATTTTCTCAAAGGCAGAGCAGGATACCCATTTCTAGCCACTGGGGGACCATGGGCAAGCTGGGGCAAGTCATATTAATGTAAAAAAAAAAACTCATAAAAAGTGACATTTTCATTCCATGGGACCTTTAAGCAACCCCAATTTTGGTCCCGACCCCAAGGTTGAGAGAGAAAGTGGGCTCTAAATGACCCACAGTAAATCAAGGCTCCCTGAGTGAATCCTTTTCATTAAAACTGTTGAACTTACATAAAGACATAAAGAGGATGTTTCCATTGTATTCGTAGGAGTTTGAGGTGCTATATTTCCCTTTATCTTTTCACCAAGAGGCAGGGTTTGTATTGTCTGCCCCGCCTTAACCTCACTTTGTCAAGTTACGTTTGTGACACTTGATGAGCTGTCGACCGTAAAATGGCGTCGCGCCTGAGGCTGAGGGATCTGTAAAGACCCCGCAGGTGTGCGCAGTGGAGGAAGGTCGAGCAATGCGAGACTAGCTTTCATGTGGCGCCACACAGCTCAGGCTTTGATGAACCCATTAATATTAACAATCCAGCATACAAGGACATCTGTTTTCCTGGGGCTGTATCAGTGCTAACACAGTTACCTGATGCAAAAGGGCTAAAAGTGGACTGATGGTGACACTGCAGTTTTTCACACCACCAACCTCTCCCTCTTTTCTCTCTCTCTCTTTATCAGAGCAACTGAGCGACCCATGCCAGGCCATGTTATAAATGAATGCATTAGCAGTCTTGGTTTAGCTCCCGTGGCCTGATAAAAACAGGTTGCAGAAGAGCGAGATCCCCGCAGCTGTGGAGGTGGGATAAGCATGAGTGGACACCGGAGCTATTTGTCATTGTTAATTATTTGACTGCTATAGCCCACAAAAGACAGCCAAACTAATTAGCAAACACAACTGGGAGAGAAGCAGGGGACATTGTGGACGCATTAACACAGGGTATTGTTTTGGGAGTTCTTGGGAAAGAGTTTGACTTCATGAGGTTAAGATTAAAGTACTGTGGGAACATACTCTGCCTGTCATTATCATTTTATGAGAGCTATTTATTAATCCCACTGAGAATAAAGAGAAGTCATTTTATGAGATTAAACATATTGTCTTTTTCTACATCTATTTTTATTCTTCTATCTATAAGAGATGTCTGTTAGCGTTATATCCAGATATGAACGATCACAACCAGTACATATTATGAGGAAAAAACACAATCAGTCAAACTTTGATAAAAAAAATCTAAATTTATAGAGCACTTTTCATACATTTAAAATGTAGCACAAAGTACTTAACAGTTAAAAACAA
>NC_045750.1:18256728-18257530 GCF_008692095.1 Etheostoma spectabile | reverse complement strand
CCCCCCACCTCCATCCCCAGACACCCACAGACCCAGACCCACCATCAACATCCACACACACCCTCTCTCATACATACAACAACACTAACATCTGGCTGAGCATGGAAAAGCTAAGGTAAAAAGGTGGCTTTTGAGCCTGCCCTTGAAGGGTAATTTCGGGTTTTTAGACCTTAACTCTACTTTTCTATGTTTTGTGTGTAAGTGACTGATGGTAACAACAATCTTTGGAATTGGTCCAGTGCTAACGTTGAACACTGTAAATGGCAGCCACAGACTGGGCAGCAATGTAACCCTATGGGGCAAATGCTCACCGTCAGTTAGGGTCCACTATAAGTGCTTTTATTTTGCCTCTGACAGGCTCAGATTCTTCTTTCAAATGTCTGACAACATTATAGAAACAGTCCTTACAGATATATACCTTTTTAAAACTTCTTTAAGACATTTATGTTTAACCAAAAACAGCTCTGAGGTTGCTAGCACTAAACCAACCAGACTCCATTTTAAAAAAACAATCATTTTAGTGGGTATAGAGCCAGCATATTTTCACATCTAAATCCGTAAACTATGTGTTTATTTCTACCAAAACTAGAGTTCTGATGGTTGGAAAAGTGGAAAGACAACACAAAATGGCGTCAGACATCTTTGAATGAAGTGTATTTTACGATGCTGAAATTACTGTTTATCTACATGGAGTCTGGTGGATTTAGCGAACGCAATTTTGCAGATGTTTTTATGTTTAAAAAAAGGGTCTTACTCTTTAACAGAAAGGTGGACCTCCTTAGAAATCCTTTCCATAATGTTG
>NC_045750.1:18255789-18256718 GCF_008692095.1 Etheostoma spectabile | reverse complement strand
ACACTTAGAATAATAATCTGAGCCTGTCAGCAGCAAAACAAGCACTTTAGTGAAGGTACAGTAAATACAAGCTGGACAATTTACCTATTAACTTACATTGTAGCTTGTTTCGCCCCTGCCGAGTGCAGCGATCTCGCTTAATACTGGACCACTGTCAAAGATTGTTCTTCCCATCAGTCACTTAGACACAAAAACATAAGAAAATAGGGTTGAAAAAGTAAATAATAATTACCTTTTAACAGATTGTTGGTTTTGCAAACCTGTCAGGTTATCTTATAATTGACAAAATTCTCCAAACTTCTTTCATATTTTGTGACATGATTACATTATACTGTTACTGCTAGGCCTAGTCCATTTATTTGACTACCACAGTCATTTCGAGACAGTCTTAATAAGTAGTTGTGGGTTGTATGTCTTGCCAAAGGACACTTCTACTTCCAGACTAATTATCTATGCTGTGATAAACTACCTACAAGACTGCTTGAGACTTTCTGCCAATGATTAGTACAGAGTTAGTGTGCGTTGTTCCAGAGGAACAAATTGTCAGGTAAATGCAGTGGGAACGCACTGTCAAAAGAAAATTATACAGTAATCCAATGGAAAAAGGCAGGAAGGCTCGTTTGACCAGGGCACAGAGTATATAGATACATTTCTGTGTTAGACTTGACAAACATGTTCAATTTAAGCAGCAAAAACTGCAAGGGTGGTGATTAATCTATAACACATGCGTCAAACTCGAGGCCTGCGGGTCATAATCCAGGCCCCTGGCAGAACTATGAACCGGCCGGCATAAACGTTAAGATTTACAATAAGTAGTTGTGCGCCAATCCAAAATTACTGCTACTTCCATGTTACTGTTCCGCAGGTATTCCACAAGTGCCCCCCATTTAGAAGAAGTCTCTCAGCTAATCCTGCCTTGTACTGACCAA
>NC_045750.1:18255569-18255779 GCF_008692095.1 Etheostoma spectabile | reverse complement strand
GAGTTATCTAGCTGATGGGATTTTACCTAGCTACTGAGCATGTGCGACTCCCAACAAAGATTGGATATGTCAAGATTGGGAGATGTCTCAGTTTGTAATTAAAACAGAGTCCTAAACACACGTTGAAAACAGGATCTGCAGCAATATGCTGTACCACAGAAATACGGTGTTTTTTTTGAATATGTAACCATGTAAACCTATTCTGGTACA
>NC_045750.1:18254392-18255559 GCF_008692095.1 Etheostoma spectabile | reverse complement strand
CTCAAAATACAATTATGAACCTGAAAATGAGCATGTTATGGGCGCTTTAAACACACAACTGTAAAATGGGAAGATTTGTCTGCATTGACTACATTGAATACTTTAAGTGCATTTTCCTCATGACACTTAAGTAACATTTTAAATGCAAGACTTTGACTTGTTACAGAGTATTTTTATAGTGTAGTATTAGTACTTTTACTCAAGTAAAAGATCTGAATACTTCTTCCAGCGCTGCCTCTGTCATCGTGGTGCTTCAATCATGGGATACAAACCATCCACTCAGTTCAAGCCTAACACTAACTCATTCATTCCTACGGCAATAACCCAATAAATAAGGTGTAGGGAGGGGTATATCTGAAGAAATATATGTTAAGTAATGGGCAGTAGTTTTATCTATTTTTTTAATTATGATATTGTGTAATACACTCCCTTTACTCTATTCTATTTATTGATCTGGGTATGTTATGTGTTAGATAAATGGTGCTGTAGATATCTGGATCAATTTTCGTATTGTGGAATGAGTGTCAATATGCCTGTACTGTTCAACAAATTGCTTCTCAGGGACAAAGAAAAGACAAAGAGAGCACATGCAGAGGTTGACATACCACACGCTTAAAGGATCATTTCAGCTTATTACAACAAGGGTGTTATTTTTGTATTTTTGGTTGTTTGGTATTTTGATCAGTGGTGATAACCAGGTGGAAGAAGTACTCAGATCATTTGCCTACGTTAACGCACTAATGCCACACTGTAAAAATACTCTTACAAGTACAAGACCCACTTGTTAAAAGTCACAACAACAAGTGCCAATAATAACAATAATAATAATAATGATAATAAAAAATGGAATTTATTTAACGCTTTTCACAGACTCAAAGTCGCTTTACAGGGGAGGTAGAAAACAAACGAAAAAGGAGGGGGGGGCGTAGTGCTACAGATAGGCAGAGGTGAAGAGATGGGTCTTGAGGGGGGACTGGAATATTGTGAGGGACTCAGAGGTGCGGATGTCTTGGGGGAGGGAGTTCCAGAGCCTGGGAGCAGCCCTGGAGATGGCTCTGTCCCCAAAACTGCGGAGGTTGGACTTGTGGGTGCAGAGGAGGCCGGCTGAGGTGGAGCTGAGGGACCGAAAGGGTTGATGGGGGGAGAGGAGGTCAGTGAGGTATGAGG
>NC_045750.1:18245712-18254382 GCF_008692095.1 Etheostoma spectabile | reverse complement strand
GTGGAGGGCTTTGTAGGTGAGGACCAGGATTTTGGAGGTTACCCAGTGAGATATGGGAAGCCAGTGGAGTTGTCATAGGACCGGAGTGATGGGATGACAGGATTTGGAGCAGGTGATGAGGCGGGCGGCTGCGTTCTGGACCATTTGGAGTCGATTGATGTTGGTAAAGCTGATGCCGAGGAGAAGTGAGTTGCAGTAGTCCAGTCGGGAGGAGATGAAGGCGTATATTGCTGGATGGTGTATAGTAAATAGTAACTAAAGCTGTCAGATGAATGCAGTGGAGTTAAAAAGTACAGTTTTTCTCTCTGAAAAGTAGAAAGTGGCATGAAAAGAAAAGACTCAAGTAAAGTACAGGTACCATAAATGTGTATCTAAGTACAACTCGAGTAAATGTACTTAGTTACATTCCACCACCGGTAATAACAGTGCACTTGCCAACCAATCACTGAGATCTGGCTGTGGCTCAGTGGTAGAGCGGTTGCCTGCCAATCGGAAGGTTGGTGGTTCGATCCCTGCCCCTGCAGTCATTGTCGAAGTGTCCTTGGGCAAGACACTGAACCCCGAGTTGCCCCCGGTACTGCGCATCGGAGTGTGAATGTGTGTGAATGTTTATCTGATGAGCAGGTGGCACCTTGTACGGCAGCCCCGGCCACAGTGTTTGAATGTGTGTGAATGGTGAATGTTTCCTGTAGATGTAAAAGCGCTTTGAGCAGTTGTTAAGACTGGAAAAGCGCTATATAAATACAGCACATTTACATCATATTAGAATTTTTAGCATTAGCATCCGGCGCCCCCTTTTTTCTCAGCAGATATCTTGACTTGTCATAGCAGGGAAATCGCCTTTAACAATGGATGAAATGAAATGAAAACAAACCCCAAGTTGTAAAAAAGTTGCTTGTGCAACAAGGAAAGTTTAGGATGGAGAGCGACAGACAGCGTGAGGGGAAGACAACAGACGGACAGGAGAGAGAAAGAGAGACCCAGAAATCGACAGTGCATCAGAGAGAGCGTGAACAGATGCGTTATCTCCTTTTGACTCACAGCCGCGGGGCATCCTGCAGCTCTCTCCCATTTCTCTTCCGTTTCATCATGTACAAGTACAATGTCGCCGTTAATAATTAGAGAGGCGGGGTAAGACGCCGCCGATTCACCAGCGGAACAATCGGTTGCACACAGAGCCGTCTCATTTTAATAATTCAAATCAATTTACCCTTGTGCATTATTTGCATAAAGTAAATGAATTTTTGTTCTGCGAGGCTTGGCAAACACAGGCCCCTCACCGCACTGTGTAAGCATGGTCATGATTGGTAGAGTGTGTTGTCTTACAGGAGCGGTAATCTCAACGCTGCGGCAGAGACACGGAACAGCACCGGTTCCCCGCTCTATGTATGATCCTATCATGTGTGATTTACTGGATGTCCTTCCATATGAAGTCACTCTTTTATGGGATTAAAGTGCTCCATAGTCCATAATAGGGGTGGGGGGTGGGGGTAGTGATGTTGACCCTGAAGGCCCTGACCTCCTGGGTTAGCCTTCAGCTCTGTTGTCACAATATACTCCAGTCAGGGTCTCCGCTCTGCCTCCTGGCCTCCTCTGAGGCCCAGTATCATTCTTATTGACAGCCATTGGTTTGACTAGGGTTGAAGTCTAGTGGTCTAGTGCAGGGGCCTTCATCATGTTTTGCATATCTTATTAAATTCACATTTTAAGGATACTTGCATAAAACCTGATACCCGTGTGTTTTTAATCAAAATGTTCAGAATAAACTCCGCTTACTGCATAGCGAGGCCCTGATTTGTTGCAGAGCCATGTATGAAGAGATAATGTAGCCCTAAAGCTGAAAAGGTAATGCTCACTTTGTTTAAATATCTCAAATCTCTTGTGAATACACACCTACACTCAGTTGACTTTGGTGCTTGAAATGAGTTCACAAAAGTCTCAGGTTCACAAAAGTAGCCATAATATATGAATAAAACAGTATTTGATCCTCAGTCGATTAAGTCAAGGACCCTTTATCTGAAAGAGAGATGGAGCAGGGACCCCCCGTTCCCCTCCCCCTCCCCCCACTACTACATATATTGTCTAAAATGAAGTTTGTGAATAGAATCAAAAGCTATTAAAATCATAAATGATTTTATGAATCATTTTTTAATTTTAAACATTCATTTTTATTTATTTTTATTTAACCTTTATTCATTCAGGGGAGGTCCACTGAGAGGCAGCCTCTCTTTTTGCAGGAACACCCTGATCACATTCACACCTGGATCTGCCCAATACAACCACAGTCTGGAGCGGTTGGGGTTCACATCAGTGCTGGTAATGAGGGAGGTACAAGCGCTGCTCTTTCACCCCACCCAGATTTCATCCTGTTGGGTGTGGGGATTGAACCGACGACCTCCCGGTCACACACCTTGGGGAGTATACCTTACCTGTAGGCCAGTAAGCAGCGGGGATTTGCTAAGAACATGTTGGAATCATGTTAAAAATAAATGACTTTCAAAACTTATAGTTTACTATAATTCGGTCGCCCCCCCTGCATTGACTCTGAGGACCCCCTAAGTGTCAGGGACATCCAAATCAAGATGGGGAGGAGGGGGAGTGGAAATATTTTTTAAAGCCAAAATATGTGTCTGACCATTTTGAAAGAAGTATTGTACAGTGGTGCTGCAGAGACGTCCCCGCCTAAGAATCCTTTATTCGGTACTATAATCATTTACATTTTCATATTTTTTCAATAATAATGAGATCAATGATAAAAAAATGTACAAATTCTCACAATTGGGTGTTGCTGCACTAAATAAAGATGCATAACGTCAGAAAGTAGTGGCTATCTACTCACTTCTAACTTTTAAGCAACATACATTCAAGTTGAGTACTTTGTTTTCCTGCTCAACTTTTGGACTGATTTGGGTACCGGTATTTTGTACAATTTTTTGTATTTTCCAACATTTTTAGGGTCTTTTTTCAAATTTTTACATGTATATTCAACATCACATTTTCCATAACATGAATTATGTACTGGATCCTGATTTACTTGCTTACTGGAGTTATAGAGTGTACGTTGATGCCATATCAGAAACAGCACAATTCCGCCCTCCACTCTCTGAGTTCTGAGCAGGCAAAGACTGAAGACACTCCCTTAAAGATAGATAGGAGCTTAAATGTAGAGAGCAACTCGGTATTATTTAAAAAGGTCAACTGTTAAGTCTCAGAGGGCGACAGAATGTTCTGAGACGTATGAGACTGTGTGTTTAAAATATGATGGATGAACTTCTGTCTCTCTCAGTCTGACAAGCTCGGAGATCCATTGGAAAAAGAGTGACTGAATATTGCAATAATCTCTCTCTCTGACTCTCTCATTGGCTGACACTTACGCTGATACAGATATTTTAAGAATAAGCTAATATTGGGCCAGGCCCCGCCGCCTATGACCTGTTATTATCAGTAATCAATAATCAGTCATTGAGAAGGGGGGGGGGGGGGGGGGGGGGGGGGGGCAGAATACAGAATACAGCACAGAAAGTCTAGAAAATATTTGCTAAAATAGAACAACACGTAATTATGCTAAATAAAACTCAAATCCATTGAAAATCCCAATTGTCAGATTGACAGAGCTCTAGCTCAGTGGATGGGGGGCGGGGGGAAGGGGGGCAGTCATATTTGAGGGGGGCCGGTGCCACCACGCGACTTTAAATCCGTAAAAAAAGCCCTATTTAAATTGAATTTATTATTATTATTAACATTATTACTATGAGAGAAAATTGTACCTGTGCATGCAGTGTCCCAAACTGGGTGCCAGGCACTGCATCGCATTGGTCTTGCAAACTAAAAGTAGATTTTTTTTCCCGGGTTGGGAACATATAAATCAGCCAGTGGCATGGTGTGATGGTTTGTAATTCAAAATGAGTAGAGGCGGGGCATTTTGTTCATTTCAAAGTTCTTTATTTAAAATTTAAAACCCAGTTGATCCATGTGCAGGGTTATGACATCAGTCTGTTGTTTTTCTGTTAATCCTTCTGTTCAGTCTGGTTTTGATTGTGTAGGCGGCTTTTTAAAATGCATGCAATGGGTCTGTTATCATCTGCATAATGAAGATTCAGAATACATTTTAATATTAAATAAAACGGGTTTTTCATTGTTGAGGCTGTGTCTGTTAAACATGCATGAAATGCTACATATTTGTTAAAAACCTAGAGGCTAACTGCATCCAGCGTGTTGTTATTAAGAATATCTGCATAGTGGGTGGACTAGAAGTAAGCAGATTAGACAATAACGAGAAAACACTGATGCCAAAAAATAAAAAAATAAAATAAAATAAAATAGTGATTGTCCGACCCCCTCAGGCCACTGATGTGGACAAGCTTAGGCTTCTATCTCACACATATGTTCTGGAACTTCCCAAGACTATGTAATTACTGGGCCACTATTTCCCAAACTTTGTCTGAAGTTCTAAAGACACATCTCAAGCCAGACCCAGTTTTGGCTATGTTTATCAAATAATCCATAGCATATGATATGTTTTTGTGAATCCCGTTCTCCCTCCCAACTCGTAAAATACGCACGCTTGATCAGTGGCTCTCAGCATCAGATACAGTGCAGCAGCTCTGAATTAAAGCTCCCATGGCATGAAAATTTCACTTTATGAGAATTCTTAACATTCCTCTTTGTTCCCCCGTACAGCTTGGGAGTAGAATTGTTACCATTAGTCTCGTTCCAAGGAGTTAATGAACCACTGAAACAATTTTAAGGTGCAATAGAATCTTTGGTATTGGATCGATCAACAATAATAAGGTATCTGTTGTATTACTGTGTTGCAAACTGGGATGTAATCAATGACAAAACAATGCCCCCCCCCAAAAAAAGAAGAAGAAATCGAGGTTTGTATGGAATTGTGGGTCAAAAATCGTGAACCGAATGGAACCGTTTGGTGCATCGTTACAGCCCTTGTGATTGTCTATTTGCTGTAGTCTAATTTTTACTCTCTGTTTTAGTGACACTGGATGTGCATGTGTGCATGAAGAATTATGCGATGCAAATCATCACCTCTGGCAGTCATGAGGAATAGAGGGTATGTATTGACATCTTTTATTCACACGGCACCACACCCCTTACTCCTGCTGAGCAGCTAAACAAACGGAGAGGTGATATTCAGAGAGGTTAAAAAACTATCTTGGATAAGTAGAGGCCATTACAATCCATACAAAATCTGTATAATATGCCAAAACTGTCCAACACGTTCTCACTCCCAACTTGTAATATACTGACGCTTGGTCAGTGTCTCTCAGCGTCACAGCGTTACTGACATAAAAATCACCCTACAGAGATGAAACGCAATGTTCTCTTTAATTACCCAAATAACATGCTTGATTCCACACAACGCTCATTGGCAAGTACAAATCTCTACTTTAATTAATTTTAGGGTGTTTTATTCAATTTTATAACATTTGAAAAAAAATTGAAGTTGTTTTGAATTAGTATTGAGTAAAAGTTGACATATTCCAGTCTCTGATTATCCATCCTGTACATTCCTTTAAATTTAGTCTAAATAATTCCTAATTTCTGCTTTCTCCTAATTTTCTAACTCAAACGTTAGGTATAATTTCCTATAATTGAGGTTTATTGACCATAAGTTTCAACAATAATTGTAAAACTAGAGTTATCAAGTTAAAAAAAGCTTCAAGTGTTGAAAAAAGGGACAAAAATGTTAAAAAAAGTTAAAAACATAAATAAAAAGCTTAAAAAGTGTTGATTTTCTATTTTGACGGGAAGACAACAGAAGGCTTAAGTGGGACATCGGTAGAAAGTATCATGCGCAGGATTATCACCTAGGTTCATGCCTCGTTCTTGTCCCGGGTGTCACTAAAACCTTCATTTTATAACCCAACCCACCATCTTTTCTAAACATAAGCAAGCATGTCGGTCAGTCTACGTCCCGTCAAAAGTGAGGAGACTTTCAGCGTGAATAACAAACGCCAAAGGCACATGACCAGGCGTCCGTATTTTACACAATGTGGGATTGAGAATGTGTTGAACTGTCACTCACTCATTATATTACATGACATGCCGTATATATTTGTAGCTTAACAGCAGGGAAGAAACATTACAGTAAACAGAAGTCTAGATGTTTCACTGACTGAGTAATCCAAAAAGTAGTTGGTTGCAGACTATATATATTCTAATATGTCACACATAATGAATTAGCATGTCAGAGCAGTATTTAGTAAGACAAGGTACAATTTCACGGACAAAATACTACAAATTTGTGTTTTGTGTCAAAACTAATCTAGTGAGTAATCTAGTGATATAGTATTATAGCACATCCACCACAGGCTTTCTGTAATAAATGTATCGTCTCCAGAGTCCAGATAACAACAGTTTTCAGAAAGCTCTCCAGAGCCACAGAAGACACTGTACAGCAGTATGTGCAGGCTGAGTAATACTCCTCATGATGATTAAAGTGAACTTCATATTTACCACAGGTGGAGAGTCCCTGAAGAACACGAGATAAGATATTAAAATCTGGTTCTCTTTGCCTTAATCTTTAGTCCTCTATAAACTCTATAGGGCTGTCACAATTTTAATTTGACGTCAAAAATTGATTGAAATGAGCTTTCGATTTCGACTCACGCATTTAAGAGACTTGACCCTGCCTATGTGTGAAAGTCTGAAGAAAACAAACAGATGCAGCGTGGCTTGCCGGCTAGCAGTAAGCAGCTAAAGACACAGGCTTGCGTTGGCTTACCGGCTAGTATTATGCAGCTAAAGACACAGGGTAATGTTAGCTTATTGGTAGCCTGCAGCTGCACTTTTCCAGACACCAGGCAAGGCAAGGCAGCTTTATTTGTTTAGCACAATTAAAAAAATGAAAAACAGATAAAACACAAGTATAAACAGTTAAAAGTAAAAACATTAAGACAGATAAAGGGCCATTGTGGAAGTTGGAGATGACAGAGAAACACTTGTGGGAATCCTCCTGCTACCCTGAAGTCACAGTGTAGCAAAATTCTGCCTCCCTCTGAGTCAGTTATGTGAGCTAACGACAGTAAAGCATGTTGGCCCTGACAGAATTTCATTGTGCGTTCATGTGCACCTTGTTAAACTATAGGTGCATTCAATTGCACTTCGTTAATTTTGAGGAACTCAAACTGTTGTCGCAAATTACTTATCTGCCATCCAGCGGCTCTTAGTGTGACATTGTAGTCCCTGTTGGCACTCTTGGTGTCAGCTAGAATGTGTTTACATGCTTTGATATTTTAAAAAACATGTTTCTCATACTGCCCATTGATGCAGCTCCTCTGCCTGGAACGTTCTGTTTGAGCTTTTAGCCCGCCATCCTGAAAAGACCAGTCTGCTTTGATTGGTCAACTGGCCCACTCTGTTGTAATTGGTCAACCATATTCAAACAAGCCACTGTACAGACTGTGGTTGGTCTGGCAGCAGAATTGAAAAACTGGACTGGCATCAATCAATGACATTGTTAATTGAGGGATTTCACAGCAGCATTTCTTCATACATCTATAACATACACAAACAAGTACATAAACACAAGACTGGGAAAAAAAGCATAATAATAGGGGGCTCTTTAAATCAAAAGTCAAATCCAATCGTGGATTTAAAGAATCGTGACAACTTTATGACTGAACTTTCCAGCTTGTCTCATTTCAGAATAGACATCCCAGTACATAGGAACACATTGGGAAATACATATTTGGGTAAAGGTTTAATGTGGATAACATGCCATACCTAGAACCTAGAAGACAGCTCAAACTAATATTTACTGTAGATCTGGTCTCTGGCTTATACACAGTAGGTGTACTTCTCTACTTAAACTTGGCTTTTGGCCTTGCCCTGTTTACCTGCCCTCCGATATCTGATGAGACCTGCTGCTTCCTGGCACTTGATGTTAGTATAGTACCAACCTCAGCTGGATGGTAGTGGAATTGAGCCTAGGTATGCAGAGCAGTAAATCCACACCGTACCCATTCATCAATGTGACCATGTCGCTGCTCTCTCTGCCTTTTCCCCTCCAGCTTAGCCGAACTACGTCCCTCCTTACACACGTTCGGTGGCATATGATTAATCCTACCTCTCATATCTCTTCTCATGTGTCAGCACCTTCGCTGCTTTATAGGCTTATTCTGAAATGAAGTGACAATTCTGCTCTAAAATATCACCAAATTAAGACTGCTGGCATGTGTAAACAACGCAAATGTACTCCAAAACCCATAAATCAAATGGAAGGCGATGCCTAAGTCTCCCATTAAAACTTTGTTGACCCTGTAATATTGTGTGGTTGAGCCTTTTTAGCTGATTCTACATTAGTCCTCTCTCAGCTGACTATTCATTGTTGATGATATTTGCGGTGTGAGTGCATTAGTTCTTGAAAGATTGTATTCATAAATCACACATGGAGTTATTGTAGTGTAGGTCATGAATAAACACGGCCATTTGGGAAACAGCAGATTTTATAACAGGTCATTTCACTGATACGATTACATTTATGTGCAGGAGAATAATATAAGCATGTAACTGAAATAGCACTTTAAAAATACAATTTCCTTATTAAAACTAAAAGACACCATTAAAAAAAAACTTGATTGCGTTTTTATGTTCTTTTAAGTACGTTCTGATTGAAACAACAATCTTTGACATTGGTCTAGTACTAAGAGT
>NC_045750.1:18245183-18245702 GCF_008692095.1 Etheostoma spectabile | reverse complement strand
ACCGGCAGCCACAGAGTAGGCTGCAACACAACCCTATGGGGCAAATAGTCAATCATCAATTTGGTGCCATGGACGGTGGAGAAGGGTGGACCCAAATGCAGAGATGACAGGTGAGGTAATGAACTGGAGTCTTTATTTAACAAAAAGTCTGAAAAACAGAAGGTGTCCATAAAACAGCAGGTCAGAAAACGAAGAAACCAGATGAACAGAGACTGGAGAAAAAAAATCAGGAGACAGTCACAAGACAAGGGAAGCACAAAGACTAAATACACAGGGTAACGAGGTAAGGAGCGACAGGTGACACTAGGTTCAGGAACAGGTGAAACACATCAGGGCGGGGCAGACAATCACAGAGGCGGGAAGACACAAGTGTTCTGTTTAACCAGAGACAGCTTTAAGGTCGCTAGCACTAAACCCACCAGACTCTTTTTTACCCTTGTATGGTATTCAGGTCAAATTGACCCATTTCAAATTTGGTACCGGAAAATCAATGGCCTTACCTTATTTTCTCTGATAAAC
>NC_045750.1:18244943-18245173 GCF_008692095.1 Etheostoma spectabile | reverse complement strand
GACTCAATTCAGAAAATTATTCTGGATATGACACTTACGTTTTCCCATAGTGGAATTTTAACATGAATTATAACCTTATGACAAAGAACGAATCACAATTCCATTTTTAATTGTGTTCAAGTAGAGACTGATTGCATTCCCTAATCATATATGGTATCTAAATTGTTTGAAATTGAGATAAAGACAATATTTGTTAGTAAAATTTGATTTCAGAATTGTTTTTAAAACCC
>NC_045750.1:18244608-18244933 GCF_008692095.1 Etheostoma spectabile | reverse complement strand
ACAGGTCAATTTGACCCAAGGGATACGAGAGGGTCCCGAAAGTGAAGACACTACAAGGGTTAAAAAAACATTACTTTTAACGTGTACAGAGCCACCATATTTTCACATGTAAATCGGTAAACTGAAAAGAGTTGTGAAGGTTGGAAATGTGGAAAGACGACTCAAAACGTTTCACAGTTTTATTAAGTTTTTGTTGACTTTGAATGAATGAACTTTACCATGCTACAATTACTGTTTAGTTACATGGAGTCTGGTGGGTTTAGCGAACGCAATTTCATGGATGTTTTTATGTTTTAAAAAGGATCTTACTCTTTAACAGAAAGGT
>NC_045750.1:18243317-18244598 GCF_008692095.1 Etheostoma spectabile | reverse complement strand
CCTCCTTAGAAATCCTTTCCATAATGTTGTCAGACACTTAGAATAAAAATCTGAGCCTGTCAGCAGCAAACAAGCACTTTAGTGAAGGTAAATACAAGCTGCACAATTGCCCTTTTAAATGACATTGTAGCTTGTTCCACTGCTGCCGACTCCAGAGATCTCGCTTAATACTGGACCAATGTCAAAGATCGTTGTTCCCATCAGTCACTTAGACAAAAAAAGGTTGAAAAAAAGCCAAGGTTACCCTTAATGATTTTTACAAACAACAAACATGATGAAAATCTCATGAAAAAAATTAATCTGCCAACAATATACACATGATGAAGCTGAAATGATTAGACCATTAAACACAACTGTTTGGATCCTTTACACTTTCTACAATAGGAGGATTTTTCTGCATTGAGTACTTTTACTTTAATACTTTATTTTCCTGATGATACTTACATACTTTTACTTTTCAATGTAGGACTTTTACTTGTAACAGAATATTTTTACAGTGTGGTGTTAGGACTTAAGTGAAGGATCTGAATACTTCTTCCACCCTTGGTGGGATTAGTTTACATGTCTGTGATACCAACCGGATCGTTCTATTTACTGCTGCATGCTGGCGGTTTAATCATGTGACCACCATCATGTGACTATTCTGTTTAATGTAACGGGCGCACTTTTAAACGCTAGTACATGTTGTGAAACCAAACTAGTTAAGGTTAGGCAACAACAACCTAACAAGAAATATAGTAATTGTCTGTTGTTGTGACCATGGGGACGTTTGTTTGGGTGAGGACGGTCTGGCAGGACAGTCTTGTGTCTGTTATCTAAATTGCTCGTCAGTTAAACAGCTGAGGTGTAGATAGCGTTGTTGGTATCGGTCACAAACAGATTCGGGAGTGAATGACATGTTAACATGTCAATATTTTAAGCTAGTAAGTCATTATTTTGAGATACTAAATCATTATTTGGAGATACAAAGCCAATATTTTGAGATACTAAGTAAATATATGGAGATAATAATCCAATATGTGGAGATACCAAGTCACAATTTTAAAGTTTCTTATTATTTTAAGATACTAAGTCCATATTTTGAGATAGTAAGTCAATATTTTAAGCTTAATTTTTATTGGCATTTCTTTAAACCAATCGCCGAGCGCCGGACAGAGCCACGGTGCCGCTGCAAAACAGCCTCAGGAAGGAACTTGTTTTGGTGGAACCTGTGTACGTTCAAAAGGAGTTTTAGTCGTGAGACAGAAAACTCCGATTGGACAGGTAGTCTAGCTAGCTGTC
>NC_045750.1:18229010-18243307 GCF_008692095.1 Etheostoma spectabile | reverse complement strand
CTGCAGAGATCTGAGAACCAGGTAACCATAGTCCTCAGAAACCCACCAGAGGTTAGAACGCCAACACAGAGGAAACATTAGATAACAGAATTGAAGGACATACAGTACGGCGGATTTTCTGGCGGCATTGGGGTAATCCCTGAAGTGGATGTAATGTAACCCTGGTCTGTTTTGACCTGGACTCAGTTTGGAAAAAATAGCCTTTTTAAAATGTTTTTCAGAAACTGGCCATACTAAAATAGTTGAAATTGTCAGTTGATTTATCACATAAAGTACATTTCTCTTCATCGTGAATGTAGTTGCTGGTGTCTAGCTAGCAGTCCACACTGGTCTAATCCCTAAACATTTTACAAACCTCTGCATTGGTTGCATAACATTACTTTATGTTAAGGTGTGGCTCCAAAACGAGCTTAAACAGCATAGAACCTATCCACTTTGCTATAAGTGAAATCTCTTAAAGTCACAGTGGAGGTAGACAGTAGCAGGCAATGGAGGCGTGAATTCATGGTAAAACTGGAAAGTAAACATTTTTTGAGGTACACAATTACATTTTTTAATGATAAAGGCATTTACTTTGAATGTAAATAAGGGGCAATGAAAACGTCAATAATTACCTTGCCACTGTCGCACCAAGTGCTTGCTCTTGGGAAATTGTCGGGTCTTTGTTATTATAGAGTGTTGTCTAGACCTACTCTATCTCTAAAGTGTCTTAAGATAACTCTTGTCACGATTTAAAAATATAAATAAAAATGAAAATTTAAAGTCAAGTAGAGGTTGTTCAAATAAAATTCCCCCTAAAAACCTCCTTACTGTGGTCCAGGCCAAGCCCCAAATGTCCTCAAATCTAAGAAACGCCCCTGTTCTAACTATCTCTCTTTCGTTTATCCACTTCAGTCCACGGCAATCGACAAACCCACAGCAATGAGCAGACCTGTAACTTCAGCTCTACACTAGGGTTGCATGATATGACAAAAACATGCGACAAATTAAGGATATTACTAGGTGTTCTTAGTTCTGCTGCTTCCGGTATTCTGCAAAAATACAACAAATTACTTGTGGAATTTAAAACCGATAAAAGGAATTCCTTTCTTGCATCATTTTATTGAACATATTTAACATTGAATTAAATATAACAAGGAAGCACTTAAAAAAGAATGACTTGAGTTTGAGTTTTCTACTCATATTTTCTTTTAACTAACACGAGAAATCTCTGAGTGTCTTTCAGGATGCAATGATTTCATGATGTTCTTATTGCGCCAGTTGGTATCATGATGACAGTAAAAAGAATTATATATTGTGCAGCCCTATGCTACACCATATTCAACAACAGCAACACTTTCTAGACATGTATTCATGTATGTCCATTTAGTTTCTTTCAGGAGTACTGCAAAAAGCCCCTCTTAAGTGTGAAGTTACAGAGAGTTTGACAGGTTTACAGAGGGAGTGCGACAGGAAAGAACTTTCCCTGGCTCGTAGCTTCTGACGCCGACTCGCCTGCTTATGCATGTAGTCAAACGTTTTGAGCGGATGAAACCGATCGAGAGGAAATATGACATGCTTCATTGTTCAAGTGTGCATACGCAGGCTCGAGATCATGCACACACACACACACAGCAGCAACAACCAGCTGTTCCACTGTGTTTAAATTATCACCTGTCAGCACAAATATAGCTGCCTTCTGAAAGGGCTGGAATTCATATTTTCACATCTTCCAAAGAAATCACCGAGCACCCCTCCTGCTGCTGTCATCCATCATAAGGTTCAGGCAGTGGAGGCCTAACCATCAATTTTCCTCATTTCCTTTTAAGATCACAGGGATTTAGCTTAGTCTTACTGCGGCAGCTCAGCAGAGTGACTGAAGATAGAGGAGATAGAAGGGGAATTATGTCAGTTAGCCTGAATATGGTAAATATGTCAAATCAATTAATGCCCTACTATTACACAATGTCTCTCTGTTTATCTTTATTTTATAGATCAGGAGTCTTCACTGTTTTTTAAGCCAACTTAACTGAGAGCGCAATAGAGCAGGGGCCCCTACTATTTATATTGTATAAAATTAAGTTGCATATGAAACTGAGCATAACCTGCATAATTTGTGTGTGGCCTAATTATATAATTACGTTTGCTAATAGTATGTTGGATTCATATTTAGAATATTTTAATTATTGAAAAAACTTTCAACAATTGACAATTTTAAGTCTTCCTGCAGTGACTCTGAGGACCCCCTAGGGGGCCCTGTTGAAGATCCCTGTTATAGATGAAGATAATAAAAGATATTATCTTCAGATTAGGCCTTTTTTTTATTATGGTCCATAAAGATTTAACAAGTTAGTTTATTTTCACCCCTATTTTTTTACGCAAAAATTACAGCTGTCAACTGTTTTTGTTTTTTTGAATTGTATTTAGAGGTTGTACCAGAATAGGTTTATGGGGTAGAATTAATTGCAGCTGCAGCTCCTCTTTTCACCCTGTGTGTTGAGCTCTCTATTTTAGCTACAGAGTGAGGCTTCTCACTTCTGTTCCATTTGTGTTGGGAGTTGCACATGTACAGTACCTAAGGACTACTAGCCAGTCAGAAGCAGAGTATGAGGGGGTGCCACATTATAATGTGTGTTACAAAGTGATGCACGTTCAACATGGACGTAAAGGCTGGACTACAATAGAACTGTTTGAAATAATTATAAGAGTAAAATTCTTATCACACACTCAGTTTTCACTTCCGGGACTGCTCCCGTGCTGCCAAAAATCCCGCCAAATGTCCCTCTATTCAGCAGGATGTCCGTTACCTTTTGCTTTCTTTGTGTTGAGTTTGCTGTGATCTCCAGTTAGCTGCGACCAACCCGTTCTCACTCCCAGCTCGGAAAATACTGACGCTTGGTCAGTGTCTCTCAGTATCAGATACCAACGCAGAAATCACCCTCCAGCGTCTGGATGGAACGCACCGGGCAGAGCAGCAGCTCGACCCCGGCGCTGTAAGATGACGCAGTATGTAGAGAGACAGCGGTAGGGAGTAGTATGAAAAACGGAAATCCCGCCTAGGGAAAATTCTGGTGGTAAATGGGTCAAACAACACAGGACTTTCAACCAGGAGAGCAGGGTTCATGTCCCGTTGTTGTCCCGCGTGTCACTGAAATACACGTTTTATAACCCCACCCACTGTTGTTTCCTAAACCTAACTGTCCCATTCTTCTTTTCCTACACCCAACTGTCACGTTCTTGTGCCACACGTCAAAAAGTCGTGCCAAGAATCCCGACCAAGCCCGTCTAAATATGACGCCTAAAGGCAACACACGAGTCCGAGAGCAACAAATTGTGACGGAAAGAGTTCCGAGCTTTGTAAGGAGACTTTTTGCGTCAATAACAATAGCCAAAGAAACCTGACCAAGCTTTGTTTCTGATGCGACACAAGCAAGAATGGGTTGTGCAAGGAGGTTCATGTTGAAGTGATGAGGTCAAATTTGTAGAAGGGTTTTGCCAGGTCAGCTGTCTCTGATCATTCAAAGAGTTTGCAAGAAATTAAGTCTTTGCCTTTTACATTTTCTTTAGTCGTATTAGCATTTCTAATTCCCTGACCAAGCGTACAAGAGCCTCTGGACCATTTTGTCTTTGGCCACGTGGTCGCCAAAGGTGACTTGCATCTTTCCCCCAGCAGCCTCGAAATAGGAAAACACATCCCAAGGAATCATCATTGTGATCCTAGCTGTGACTCTGACTGCCAGTGGTGGAAGAAGTACTCAGATCCTTTGTTAAGTAAAAGTACTAATACCAGTTTGTAAGTACCATCAGAAAAAGTACATAAAGTAATAGCAGTAAAACTACTCAGGGCAGAAGAATTATCCCATTTTAGAAAGTGTAAAGGATCCAAACAGCTGTGCGTTTAATGGTCTAATCTGTAGAAGTGCAAAGTGGCATGGAAAGAAAAGACTCAGACTTGTACTTTAGTACAGTACTGGAGTAAATGTACTTAGTCACATTTGACCACTGCTGACAGTGGCTTGTCCTCAGTGAAACCTCTGCTTCCTGTGAAGACTATTGACAATGAGCAAGTGGTAAACTACAGTATAATGACGCAATTACCTCTAATTCAATGCAATGGCGCTCTATCAGCCCCCAGGGCATCAAAGATGGCCGCCGTGTTGTGACTCAAATGTTCCAGAGCAACTATAAAAGGCTGAACGCTTACTTTTCCACACCTCCAGGCGTCAAGATATTTCACCACAACACAACAGGAGATATTGCAGTCGGCTTATTTATGGATTGACGCTTTTCCCTTTTAGCTTGCAGGGCAGAGCTCTGCCACGGTCTAATGAGGCAGAAGACAACCTGAAATCAATAGCTGCTCCCATCAGCGCAATGCAATGAGAACACAGGACTCCAGTAATTAAATGTATTTCACCATGTACAATAACGGCCGGCTGGTTAAAAGGTTGGAGAGCAGGAGAGAGTTTGCAGAGTTTGTCAGAATTTAAGGGAAGTCCATTATTTTTTCTCCCTCCTACTTTGGCCAGCTGTGAGGTGCATTTATTCTGTCGGGTATTGAGTGTTTTCTGGCCTTGTTAGTCTTAATGCATAGAGCAAAGGTCTTCCACGTTTTTTAGGCCTAGGACCCCTAGTCTGAAAGAGGGACGGAGAAGGGACCCCCAACTACATGTATTGTATAAAACTGAGTTGCATAATAAACCGGGCCTAATATAACATGTATCATGGCCTTTGCACAAACCTTGTTATGGTGCCCTACAATACATATTCATATATCATCATGTTTTAATGTCAAACACACATAAACACATAAACGTAATTCATGGCTACATAACTAGCTAGATAACTCTTTCTCCAACTTTGGTCGGTCCAAGGCAGGATTAGCTGGGAGTCTTCTTCTAAACGAGGGCCACTTGTGGAATACCTGCAGAACAGGGACATGGAAGTAGTTCTTTTGTGGATTATGGTGAACTAGTGTGTGTTGTAGCATTGTTTTGCCATTGAGAACGAGCTAGCATGCTAGCGCTAGCATATGCTACGGTTATTCACCTCGTCTCGGCTACTGACGTAGAAAGCCGTGCAGATTTTGAACAACTCACCCGGAGACTGAAGGCGGAGGACATTCAGAAACATGTATCTCACTCAAAACAGCATGGATACTTTTTTCCAAGTTTGTATGTGTGTGGAAGCACCAGAGACACAAAATAGCACCCCAAATCCCAGAAAAGGTGTTTTGTTTCGTAATATGGGCACTAAAAACTGATTTAAACTGCTTTGTATTACTGTATCATTAGTTTTCTGTTTGTCTGCTTCTGGGACTGAGGTTGATGATTACTGACCACTCGTCTGCCATGTTTTCACTGTCTGGTCAACTCGCTGTTTTGGTAGTAGTATTTTTATCTTTTCCTTTTTCCACTGCGGATAGTACCCCCTCAGTGTAGGCGGGATTCAGGATAATCGGGATCAAATGAATAAAAAAATTGCGGTCACTATTGACAATAGCTTGGCTTTATTGACAATAGCTTGGCTTTGTCAAAAAGTTGGATTTGAACATGATGTCCTGTGCAGGCCCCCAGGAAGTGTGCTGGGCTTTGAAGACAATTTTGAATAGCAGCCACATAGTGGAATTACAACTTCCATGTCCGTCATGGGATGCCATGGGACCCAAAAAGCGTTTTCCCCATAGACCTGGCATAGACATGGCGAGAGAGATGTCTGGAAAATATTCAATATAGCAGAGCGCTAAACAGAAAGTATCCTGCTTGGCCAGCTGAAGTCTCGATGCGATTAGTAGTGCTCTATGTGCCCAGTGCGGCGCCAGCGCCGATCATTCGGGTAATGCATAGGCCGAAATCTTTTGGCTTCATGTGCCACTGAGCAACTCTCATAGGAATAAACACATTCAGGTTTTATCATACTGTACATCCATGTTCCCATGTCCTGCTAGTGATGATTGTCTCTGACCAATCAGTAGGATTGGGCATCCAGAACCGGTTTCAACTTGAAATAATGATTCCAATGGATTTTTGTTTTTTTACTGAAATCGTTCGGAAGAATTTGGATTAGAATCCGATCATCTTATCCAAATTCATCATGCGCAAGCTTTGGTTTCCGTAACTCGAGGCGCTTGTTGTGTTGCAGCAACGCGCTCTTAAGTGTGGCTTTACTTTAAAACTGTAAATCCCCGTCGACTCACAATAAAATGTTCTGCTGACCTGTTTCAACTCTACCCATCAAAGAAAAGAAGAATCAGAATTGGAATCAAAATGATGCCCAACACTACCAATCAGTGGTCTGCAGTGTTTTAACTACACCTTCTAGTATTGGCTCAGCTTGCTTGGAGGTTGTACTAAAGTAAGCACCAAGAAGAAGACATTTCAAAAAATGTGTTATTCTGTACAGGTAAATTAGACATGTACTGTATTCGGTCACCCAAGTAGACTAATCTACTATTTCTCATTCTTTGTATTAATGGGGAGATGACTCACCTTCTGTAATGTTGTGAAATAAATGGAAGAAATACGGTGATGAAAGGCCCATAAAAAGCAATATCCAGGGCTGTAGCCTCAGGCTTTGAGGCTTTAGATTGCTGCATATCGCTGACGGACAAACTCAGACAAGCTGCTCTTATTGGCCCATAATTAAAGTTGATAATAAAAGACAGGAGCAATGCGTAAGTCATGAGAGGAACACAGCGGGGTCATCTCAGCCAAATGACACGCAGGTGTAACGGCAGTCACCTTCCCTGTATACTTGACAAACGGCTTCCAGCAGGCTACACGGGACGCACTACAGGTACATAAACCACTGCCCTTCACTCAAGCACCTTGACTCAAGTGATTTTACATCATGGCATTGTCACCACTTAAGATGTACTCACAGGACACTAACCTGAAGGAGAATGTGAAATGTGAAAGGACACCAACCTTACCTCGAGCTGTTTGTGTGCTACGTGAAGGGTAACTGCTGCATTACTGAAACACCAGCCGGACATGGGACACATTATGGGCCTCAGCCAACAGTTTTCAGCAACATTAAGGTTTCGCCGTGCTTATTTCAGACAGTAATGTGCTGACGACGTGATTCCTACCGTTTCAAATTAATAAATGGCCATTTAACAACAACACATTTCCACTGCCATTGCGTCAAATGAGCATGTGCCTATGGCGTTTGTTATTGTTATTTAGTCTTACCAAACACGCTTGGTCAGGACTCTTGACGTCACTTTTTGGTGCCCTGGGTCGGGACGTATGTTTGACTGACATGCAACAATGTCCTGTATTGTTCAAGCATTTGTCAGCAACACACTCACTTCCGTTGTTGCTTATGCATTAGTTTTGTTTCATTTTTTGTATTTGTGTCATCTCGGCCACAGTACAAACGGGCTTACCAGACACCAGAATAGCAACATAAATTACACAAATAGGCTTTTTTGTCTTTTTTGTCATGCTCTGGGGACAAACGTCGCCAACTTCTTACATTCAATCTTTAAGCCTGTCCCATGTGACATAAACGCATGTGATTTGCCCGTCCAATTGTCCTTTGGACGGACTGTATCTGCTAGGGCAAATGAAACATTAGTTGGTAGATTGGGCTGATTTTCAGGTTAACACATTTCCAAAAAGAATATCTGTTTGCACTTTTTGTCTTGCACTGCATCACAAGGTGCTCCGCTCGGTCTATTTCTAGGATCATGTAAGCTGGGTGGAGGTGGAGCTGTTTCACTGTAATCTGTCATAGTGGGCTAATAATGCCACCGCCTTCCAACCCCAGCAGCACAACTCCCACAGCATGAGGGTTAGCACAAAATATGCACTGTACAAATGGTTGGTCTGAGACGTAATTGAGTCTTTACAAGTTATATTACATAAGCAATACGATTCATTTTAAATTGTTTGACACATTCATGGAACAGCTTGATTTGCTTTGGAACTTTAGAATTTTTGCAAATCAGATCAAAGATGCATTTACACTGTGGTTAGTTTTGAAATTAGATAATCTCAAACGTGTAGAGATGTTGCATGCCTCAGACTGGCTGCTCTAATCCCATTCCCAGTTGTGCTTTATGTCACTTGGCAGCAGTTAATGCTGACATTGAGTCCAGTGTGTGGTTAGCGTAACATGACTGCATCATCAAACCCGCTGAAGCTGTGGGGGCCCCTGGGTCATTTTTTCGTGGTTGTGGTTTTCAGTTGTGGTTTTCCTGTTTTTATTCTGTTATGCATTCCCTGTTTTGCTTTTCTCCCTGTCATTTGTTTACAGGTTCCTGTTTTTCAGTCTGGCTCTCTGTTTGGTTTTTCCTAGTTCCACCCTTGTGGGTGTTTTCATGCTTCAGTTTCCTGTTTTATTTTGTAAGGTCTGTTTCTCCTGTGCCACGTCTTGTTGTACTTCCTGCCTTGTGTGTTTTCCCGCTTCTGTGATTGTCTGCCCCGCCCTGATGCGATTCACCTGGTTGTCAGCTTTCATGTCCCCTGGCCCTTGTGGATTAAGTCTCTGTAATTTTTTTGTCCGGTGTCTGATCGTTGTCGTTGTTTCTGTTCCTGTGGCTCTCCCTGTGATATTTTTATTCCTAGTAGTCTGTTTTGTGTTGAGTGCTTTTAGACTTTCCTTTGCTTCAGGACACTTTCTGTTGTAGCCGTTTTTATTTAAGAAACCTACAAAACCTTACGTTGACTCCTCGTCTGCATATTTGGGTCCAAGCCTGCATAAATCCTGACATTATCTACCTTATCTGCAGAGAGAATCAGGCCTTTTACTTGAAACAGGCTTAAATTACAGACAGGTCTTTAGTTCTCATTTCCCCCAGTATTAATCATATTTTAGCAAGAAGCCTCCCTGTTTTCTGATCTTCTCCCATTCCAACTGGATGTTCCACATCTCCATCCTTTGCAATGCTGCGCAATGCAATGAATTTACCGACTTTTGTAACAGATGGAAGTCCATTACATAGTTACGTACGTGACTTAGTTATGCCCAAGACTCATTTTTTTTATTGCCCAAACCTAATAAAGTAGTTTAGTCCCCAATTTTGCTGTCTAAACTTAACAAGTTCCGTTTCAAAATGTTAAATACAATGGTCATGTGATTAAACTGTCACCATGGTCACATGTTTCTCTATATATATATATATATATATATATATATACAATATGCAACTTATACAAGTGTGATTTGGAAACCCAAAGCCTCAACTGCACATACTCTGAGAATAAACTTTAGTAGCAGGAGACATATTGTGTCCACTCTTGAAGTAAAAAATCTTTGCATATTCATAGGTTTTTTTTGTGGGAAGCTATATGACACAAATTATTATTCCAAGCAGAAACTTATATGTGTCTGTAGGGATCTTTAAATGGCAGCTTTAACCTCAAAAAGCAAAAGTTGAGCTTAGCCATCTTAAGCCTTCTTGTGACCAGGAGTAGCTGAAAGCGGCAGTTTCTCAGAGTGATTTCACTGCTGTGCTTTCATGGCTTCCCCAAAATAAGAAATAAATGGGATTTACATAACTAAGTCTACAGAGCCTTACAGTTCCAGCTGGCTCTGTGAACTACTTCAGTCTACACTCTGAACAAATAGTCTCTACATGACTTCAATGGGAGAAGAAAGAAAGCTGATATGATAGTATTCAGCACAAAGAGGTGTGAGGATGATGTGTTGTCATCTGTAGGTTTGGCAGCGTGAGACATCTGTCATTGTCTCCTAGTTGTTTATTTGAAGGGACACTTTGGACATCAAAACAGCAGTCTTATAGAAAGTACTTGAAAGCAACACTTGAGTAAAAGTGCAAGTATCCTACCAGAAAATGACTTTGGTAGAAGTCAAAGTCACTTTTTAGAATTTTTCTTAAGTAAAAGTAAACTAATATCGTAAAGTGGCTTTATGTAACTTTAAGTTTGTGTTGATTCTAACGGCCCCTTTGGACAAAAGCAGTAGTATTTTTACCACACCTGTCGTAAAGGTCTTTTCTTCATGGTGCTGTGTTGCCCACTGTAGATTTCTGAGTTAGCGTTGTCGGGAGGTCATATGGTCGTGATGAATATTTTGCTTAATTTACAAATGCATCGTTGCATCTCAAGTGTAGAATACGGTAACTTAACCTACCTTGGATGTATCGTGTCTAACAGAAAAAAGTTGAATTGTACACTTATACACAGTATATCATGAGCCATTTCTAAAAATTCATAGTTGTCTAAGAAGAATGCACATGACATCAGTTGGTCTGACGTTTAGCTACTTTGTAAAGAAGAAGATTAGATGGATTTTCTGCTTTTTCCTGCTTTCGCTCTGCTTTACTGGAAACAGATGGGATGAAGTCCAAGTTGGCTTACCGTATAAACAGACCATATTTGGGTGAATAATTAGTATAAAAAAACCAACACAATATTAAGGAAAATAATTGACAATAGTATCAAAGGAAAAAAAATCACAATATTGAAAAAAATAATTGATTCTAGTATAAAAGGAAAAAAATCACATTGTTAAGGAAAATAATTAATTCTACAATCATAGTAAAAAAAAAGTCACGATACGATATACTGTATATCTATAGTCATCATTCAACATCAACATATCCAATCTTTTATTCATGACTCGTGTATTTGCTGCAGTCTTCACTGGCATGTCACAAGGCTTTTTGATTCCATCTCCCCCGGCTCTGACACACACACACACACACACACACGCACACGCACACGCACACGCACACGCACACTCACTCACTCCCTCCTTGTCTGCCATATGAAATTGTGGATTTTGTCTAGTTAATGCAGTCATATGAATTATTAATTGTAATAAGTGGAGCTTCCAGGCTCTGTGTTTTATTGCGTCCTCCTTCACTGCTTTGTGACATTACAGAAATGGCAAATGTGTCCGAGACCGACTGAGCCCATTAATAACAGAGCCAAGCTTTATTTCGTGCCTGGCTCCAGACCTCTCTCGCCACCAACAAGACTTCCGGCGCCTGGCTGTATGTATGTGTGTGTGTGTGTGTGTGCGATCTGAATCATTTTAATGGCTTCCCCTTCATTCCCCTGCATTATAATCTCATGCAGTGTTTATTTAAAGGCAACAAGAATGCTTTTAGGAGCACAAAGGTTATTTGCACCAAATGAAGTGGGTGTGTGTGCCGGTGCAACCTTTGTCAACCTCTTTAAATGGATCTTAAAATGTGACACCATCCACCACAGCTCTAATAATCTTTAATAGATTACGGTGCATTATCGCCTGTGGTGTCTTTCTCTCAAACAATCTTGCTTCATGCAAGACAGTTTCACATTTTGCTGTCAATTGTCTCTCAATAATTAAGAATTATATTCAAATATTTGTTTTACTTTTTCAAAGAAATTAAAGTGTTGAATGAATTTCAAGATACGTCTTTTGGTTGTACTGTCATGTGACCCTGATGATGTTGGAGCACGGGCATTGTTTCTGCTGTATTTTTGGTTTAAGGTCTCGTTTATAGTATTCATTGACCACTGATATTGTAGGTGGTGGCCATGTTTACCATGATTTTGGTGGAAGTGATAACATTGTATTTTTTTGCTTCACCACCTGGTTTGTGGGCTTTCACCGAGAGAGGGTGAGCCTGGGAGCGAAAACTTGACCGCAACTCACACGCTCATTCTCATCACCAGTAACTTGACATTTGGTACCTGCAAGAAGCTATAGTTGTATTTTATGTTTGGAGGAATAAATCAATGATATTCAGTATCCAGTGCGTCACAGTGTGTTTTTCTTGTCTGTGTTTAGTCCCTCGCAACAGCATTTTTTAGACTGCTTACAGTCACGAAATCATTGACAAAAAAAATAGATTAAATTCAATGTCCCAGCAAGACATTCTCACTCCCCCTTTGATGTTGTAATTGACGGTAAAAGTCTTGTTTAGCGTCCGGGCTCTTGGCGTCTTTTGGCGTTTCTTATTCATGCTAAAAGACACTACAGAGGGTAATTAACAGCGGAGCGCATCAGGGGGACTAACCTGCCGTCCCTGCAGGATCTCCACTCTGACAGGTGCAGGAAGAAAGCCAAGCGGATCAGTTCTGATCCCAGTCACCCATGCCATGGACTGTTCAGCAAGCTGCCATCGGGCACAAGGCTCAGAAGCATCCGGTCCAAGACCAACAGATTCAGGGATAGCTTCTTCCCCCGAGCCATCAGGCTACTTAACTCATAACCCCCCTTCCCCTCCATCCACCACCTCATGCACATCTGCCACTTTACACTGTCTATAGCTACATAGCTACCCTGGACTCTACCTATTGTTATTTTTATGCACACTGACACTTTGCACTGTACATAGCTTCTTTGCTACTGGACTTGGTTAACTGTTATTTATATGTTTATAGGTTGTTTATTTTGTTATTTGTATTTATTAAATAGTTTCCTTTTTGTCATTATTATTGTTGCACTGTTGGGGAGGGCGGGATACAAGTAATGACAAACACCTTGAATCCTGTTATAACCTGTACGTTTCAGTGACACGCGGGACAGGAACGAGACACAAACCCTGCCGTGTTATGTTTGACCCATCCAACATCCTTACACGGATTTTCAATCTTTCATACTACTCCCTACCGTTCCCTACAGTGTCTCTAAATACTACGGCATCTTACAGCGCCGCGGTTGAGCTGCTGCGAGTGGGTAGTGAGAACAGGTTTCTCCCCGCAAACTAAAGATTAAACCAAACTATGATTTATTACCCTCTTCTCCTAAATTAGTTATTGTATGCTGAGGTCTCCTGAAAGTACAACCTTTTGACCAGAGAAACAAAACAACAGCATTCATATACTGTAGATATAGATTCATACCAAGGAGAAGTATTTTCAAAAACAGGTAAAACTGTTAGGCACAGGTAGACACAGTGCAGACAGTGAGTACGTGTGGGTCCCTTGGCAGTTGCACAACCAGCCAGCATGAATGAATATTTCATTCTTTTGAGTGGCATTCCAAGAAATAAAAATCTTAGGTGTATATGTATTTAGATGCATTTTTAATAATGAAAAAGTATTTGAAGCATGGAGTAAACTGTATGATTCAGGTTCCACAATATGTCTAATACAGACAATACCTTTTTCTAATTTCCTGTTCAAGGATTGAGTAAAACACACAAGTTTACATTTTAAAAATGTTTTTTCATCCAAAACATGTTTATGGTTTGGAAGATGATATGCAGAAGTCAACTTTTCAGCATTTATTCATTAAGCACTAACCAGCAGTAACCAGCAAGTATCCAAAGTGCTTCACATCAAAAACCAAACAATAAAAGAACAAATCACACAAACACTCAGACAAATACTCTGGGGTCAGGCCATTTAAGGCCTTGAAATAAACAAAATCTTGAAATCGATTTTAAAACGCACCGGGAGCCAATGTAGGGTGTAGAGAATGGGAGTGATGTGTGCACGTCTAGATGTATTTGTCAAAAAACAAGCAGCAGCATTTTGCACAAGTTGAAGATGTGAGATGGAGGTTTGATTCAGCCCAACATAAAGAGCCTTACAGTAATCCAACCTTGAACTAACAAAAGCATGAATCGCCTTTTCTAGATCATACCTGTTGGAAAGGCTTAACTTCAGCCAGGAGGCAAAGCTGGACCATTACCACAACACCATTACTCTTCTGTTTGTTAAATTTCATGTTGCAATCAAAAATAACTCCCGCATTTTGACAGCTGGCTTAAGGTATGAAGCCAGAGCTCCCAAACTCAAAGCTGGACAATTTGGGGTGCCCGAAGTACTGAAGAAGTTTTAGGTTCGTTCAAGTTAGGAAGCTTTTGTGAAAGTCACAACTTAATATTTTAGTGCAACACTGTCATTTGGTTTCATGGGAAAATAAATTTGCAAATCACCTGCATAACAATGAAAAGACAGTTTGTGCTTTCCTATAATATTCCCTGGAGGCAACAAATAAGGAAAACAAGATGGGACCAAAAATTGAACCCTGGGGTACCCCACAAGAGAGAGCAGCAACTGATGAGAAGAAGTCACCAATAATGACAGAGAAGCTCCTATTTGCCAAAAAGGCAACAGTCAAGGCAATATAATTATGTAGCCTACTCTCAACAGAGCAGACTCAGTGCTGTGACGTGATCCAAAACCAGATTGAAATTTTTCAAAGAGAGTAGTTTTACCACTATCTGTGTTAAGGTGGATGTCCTTAAAGACTTTAACAAGAGCCGTCTCAATGGTGTGGTCAAAAACACGATTGGAAGGCATTAAAACCATTGTTTAGTGACAAGAAATGGTTAAGTTGTTGAAAAAGCGTTTTTTCAATAATTTTACTTAAATATGGAAGGTTTGATATTGGCCTATAGTTGCTCA
>NC_045750.1:18225283-18229000 GCF_008692095.1 Etheostoma spectabile | reverse complement strand
GTCTAGATTGTTCTTTTTTAAAAGTGGCTTGATAACTGCAGTTTTCAGGGCAGCCAATGTGAACATCCTGGGGATTGGTGAAGGTTGGGGGGGCAAGGGGAACTAGAGGTGGCTTTAGGTGTACGTGCAGCCCTGCAGTAGCAGTTGACATATACCTGAGAGAAGAGACAATCTATAGGAGATCAGAAGCCAAACAATTCAAAAAATCTTTGAAACGGCCCGTTGGCAGAGATGGGAAGTAACGAAGTACAAATACTTCGTTACTGTACTCAAGGAGATTTTCAGATATTTTTACTTTACTTTACTATTTATTTTTGTGGCGACTTTTTTACTTCTACCCTTACATTTTAACACGAATATCGGTACTTTCTACTCCTACATTTACAAAAAGGCTCGTTACTTTCGTTTTGTACAGACGTTGTTATGTCGGAAAATAGCGCGGACACGCGCCTCACACCGCGAGCGGGTGCGCGCGTCACACGGAGATAAAGTGGGAGAAAAGAAAAGCGCTGCCGGAGGATAATCAGCTGAGATTGTGTGTGTGTGCGTTTTGAGTACTGTAAGTCGTATAATTTGTGTTGTCAGTTCACTTAAGCCTGTTGTATCGTCTACAGTTCTTCACATTTAAAGTAAGTTAGCTAGGTTTGGTGTGTTTCACCTGTTAGCTAGTGGTTTTGGTGTGTTTCACCTGTTAGCTAGTGGTTTGGTGTGTTCTTCACCTGTTAGCTAGTGGTTTGGTGTGTCTTCACCTGTTAGTAGTGGTTTGGTGTTTTTACCTGTTAGCTGGGTTTTGTGTGTGGTCTTCACATGTCAGCAACTTCAGATACTGTAGTTCAGTTGACAAGTGGATGGGAACTTAGCTAGAGAGATTTGTCTCGTCTGTTTTAACAGACACACACTGGGGGGACGTTGGAACCAGAATCAGCTTTAATCCAGTCCTAATCGTCCTCAACTTTCACATTATTTCACTGGAGTTATCATTATTATTGTTTATGTCATCATACCATATTCAATCTAATAGATGGGAAATATCTACTGTCGTTGCATTTGACACAACTCAACAGATTCAGCAATCTGATTTACAGCAAATCATTGCATTTCTGTAATAATAATATATTGTTATGTTTGGGCCTATTGGCAGACATCCATTTAAAATGTGCCGTTGCATATAAAACTGTCCTCCTGTCCACTGAAGTTCCTCAGCGTGCTCTAGTAACAGTGTGGGGTCCAGGTAGCTTTGCTAAAAAATGGTTGTCATTGTAAGGTATTTTACTTTTATACTTTAAGTAAATTTCAAGCCGTGCTTTGTTACTTACTTGAGAAAGAAGTTTAATCAGTACTTCCACTTTTACCAGATATTTTTTAACACAATATCTGTACTTCTACTTAAGTACGGAAAGTGAGTACTTTTGCCATCTCTGCCCGTTGGTAGAATATCTAGGCCAAAGAAGGAGGTTTTCAGATGTTGCATAATGTCCTCCAGGTTTACACAGGACAAGGGGGACACAAAGACTAAATACCCAGTAATCTACTACTGTACTAGCTGTGAGCTAACCCAACCCACCGCTTGGTTGGTGGCTCACGGCATTGGATACCAACGCAAAAATCACCCTTTCAATGGACTGTGTTTATGTAGTGCTTAACAACTACTTGAAATGCTTTAACATAGTATATGCCCACTTTAGCATAGCGGCCACTTGACTGACATAGTATTAAGAGAGACGACGGTTGGAGACTTTTTGCGTCAATAACAAACGCCAACGGCACCTGACCAGGTGTTACTTTGGGAGTGAGAATGTGTTGGTTACTGAGGCACTAGGCCACAGTAGGCCTCTGCCTTTGGTGAACGTCATCCCTGGGGGGTAGATGAGACTCTGAGACACACAATACTACAATAAGGGCAACCGGCACGACTGGGTCATATTTACAAAAGCTGCACATTTTTGTTTTGTTTTTTCCCATCTTGTATATACTTAAATATTTGTTCTTACATTCTTATATTTTTATTCTTATATTTTGTTATTATAATTATAATTATTTCATGTATATTGTATGTATGTATATTTTGTGTGCTGCTGTAACACGTGACTGTCCTTCCCGATTTGTTTTTTGGGATCAATAAATATCTATCTATCTATCTATCTAATGAAACACCCACACTGGCATCTTTAGACAAAGACAGAGGGCCTGTCAGAGGGAATTACAAGATGCTTGATGGCTGGAAACAGTTAAAAGCATTCTGCATGAGCTATGTGTGGCTAATTAGCTCGATGCATATGTCGACTCCTGCTGCAGGGCTGCGCGTACACCTAAAGCCACCTCTAGTTTCCCTTCCTCCCCCCCAACCTTCACCAATCCCCAGGATGTTCACACCGGCTGCCAAACCCCTGCTAACATCCTATCTGCGTCAGTGTCACATACAGTTGAACACAGCGGATAGACGCTCCTTGGCTGCTGATAGGCTTTACGAAGGGCGTACACATAAAGTACACGAGGCTGAGTCTTTGCATGGCGTGAGCTGGGTGTTTAGGGGCGAGATATCGCAGCAGTCCCTACAGTGTTTTCAGGACTCTGAGTCTCATCACTTACACATTACTCAGCTTTAACCTTTGCCTGCCACTTTCCCTCTGCACCTCCCCAGGGCCTCTGCTAGTCCAACTATGAAATGTAATGACAAGGTTTTTCCTGCATGGACGGGCTGTCCCTCCTTCAGCCTGGAAGGGATGATGGTGTTGTTACAATGGTGTGTGTGTGTGTGTGTGTGTGTGTGTGTGTGTGTGTGTGTGTGTGTGCACGCATTATTTGCAGATAACATCTGGTCTTTGTATTACTCTTTCATCTGTTCGAACAAAAGAAAAGCATCCAGCATGTTTGACTATCTCCTGTTGGATCTTGGGAAAGAGACAGTTGCTGTTCCGCAGGATGATAAGGTGTTAGTGTGTATTTAGAGATGAGAGAAGATTTTGGTTTATCTGTGAGTTTTGAAAGGCGGATCTTGACTTCCGAAGCTAGCTGTCCTCAGATCAACTTTAAAAGAATAGTTTGAATTTTTTTTGGAAACAAGCGCATTCACTTTCCTTGATTTCGATTACCATGACTGTGAAGATGACTGGACGAGATGAGTGGTCATTGATGAAAACCAATCAGGGCAAAGTTCAGTTCTGGCTTACTGACTAGTGTTGATCACAAAAAAGCCTTGGAAAAAAGACAAATTGTTCAAAAGGATAAATATGCATTTTAGATACATACACAAATAAGAGTTTCTGCAGTAGAGTCTCTCTTTAAAATGATGAGCCACTTTTGCAGAATAAAAAGTCAAGCATCCACTGGATCTTTTTACTGTCAGTAGCAGAAACAGTTATCTGTGTGGGAGGTAAAATGTCCAGTTACAGTGCTTACAGCACCTCACAGAGTCTATTGAAGTGGCACACAGTGTCTGAGCCACAATGTGGAAGTTCAACAAGTCTGCATACAGCTCCTGAACTAAGTAAATCCTCCGTCCTCCAGGTATCTGAATATAAATGGTTTCAAATAATAATGGACGAATTATTTAGCGGATTGCTCCCATGCCATTGGAAGATCCGCTAGATGCACCTCATTTTGGCCAGATGTCCGTCCCCTTCCTCTTTCTTTGTGTTGGCATTCTAACCTCCGGTGGATTTCTGAGGACTATGGCTAACAGGTCCTCAGATCTCTGCAGGGTAAATCCAGACAGCT
>NC_045750.1:18213893-18225273 GCF_008692095.1 Etheostoma spectabile | reverse complement strand
TAGACTATCTGTCCAATCAGAGTTTTCAGTTGCACGACTAAAACTGCTTTTCAACGTACACATGTTCCACCAAAACAAGTTCCTTCCCGAGGGTATGTAGCAGAGGTACCGTGGCTCCGTCCAGCGCTTAGCACCGTCCATGACGATTGTGATTGGTTTAAAGAATGCCATTAACCCAGAAAATGATATTTTCTCCTATTGCAGAATGCTTTGTGGACTAGTCAGACCTTCCTCTAGGTCTGGCAATGCGAGATGTAGAGCTGAAAAACCAGTGTTTGGAAGGATGCTTATCCTGCCTGTACATGGAGAGGAGAGGCAGCTGTGCTCAGTGTGGGGAATAGCTCATGTTAGGGCAATAGAAGCAAATCAGATGAACTGAAGCTATAGAGGCAAGCTGTTGCAGGGAGTGCTGGGAATTGTGCACAGACACGGCAGCGCTCAGAGGCTGCCCGTCCGTCTGTTTGGCAGGAGAGCCAGAACCAGGCACCAACAGCTTCCTGCTGCACCCAGAGCTGCAGGAAACAGAGGAGAACACGGTGCTGGTTGCTTGGTCGTTAGGACATCAGTGACTCCTCTGGAGGGTGAGGCCTGTTGGCTCTGCAGCTGTTAGAGGCAGGTGTTTGCACCTGATGTGATTCAGAGTTCTCCCAGAAGTACAAACACACACACACACACACACACACACACACACAGAGAGAGAGAGAGAGAGAGAGAGAGAGAGAGAGAGAGAGAGAGACCACCCACTAATAAATCCAATCAGTGCACTTTTCTCTAAAGCTAAAAACAGGCCTTCTTACTTAATCTTGTTAGTTGTCACCATGTACAGCGTTGCAGGGAAAGATGTGACATGAAGCGCACAATCACATCAGCCTCAAAATAACCGCTCACACGCCTGCTGGAAATGGCTCGTAGAGGATGAAATCTGACATCTTTTAGTTAGGCTTGAGTGGGGTTAATAGGCTAGACATGATGTTCAGAACTGCATCCCACAAAAATGTACAATCTCTATTCACTGCAACAACACTGATGCGTGGTAGATGCAGAACATAAAAAGGAACCTTGGTGGAATCATATTAAATCCAAACCATCAGTTTTGCATTGTGTGAATGTAGGATTTACTATAGTGAAAAGTCTGACTGTGGAATTTACAAACAGTTATACAGTACGTTAGGTGTGTGCGATACGACAATATAAATTTGTGTATTTTTAAATAGCTTCCTCTTTTTTGATTTCTTTCTTTGTTTTTTTGCTCTGGTGATTCTTTCTTGTACATGGACAACATTTGTGAATACACTGTTCCGAGCCACAATGCAAATTCTTTACAAAATTAGAGTTTTGTATGTAAAAAAAACTCCATTCATGATTCAGATGGTCAATTATGAATGTAATTTTGCAATTTTGCTATGAATTTTATACCTACATCTATATATATATATAGGAGGCTAGATATTGTCCTAGATTTTGGATAGCATTGTAACATGATATGTCATAAGTGTTGTCTTTACTGGTTTTAAAGGCTGCATTACAGTAGAGTGATGCAATTTTCTGAAATTTCCAGACTTAATAGGTGTTTTATTATCTGTCTTTGCCAACTTAGTCTTTGTATCCACATTATTGGTATTAACGTTATTAACATTACTATTATTTATCATTGTGTTAATATTTTGTGAAAGCACTAATAGTCAACCTATAGATTGTATGAGTCAACACTACAATATTGCAGCAATATTGTGTCAAAAATATGGTCAAAAATATCGTGATGGTTGATTATCTCCCCATCGCCCAGCTCTAAATGAATCCATGCATGTGAGTATTAGATGCTTCCAGTAAACTACACGGTGGTGGAGGATAAGAGGATGCCAATAGAGTTGGAGACAAAGGGATCTGCAGCAACGGGGGATAAATAATGTAGATGTAATATCACAAAATGGGCACCTGGTTTGGAGGAGTGTTGGGGAGGTCAGCGCAGGGCGGCGCTCTAAGCTGAACCGCAGAATCATTCCCTGGTGCATAAGCAAAGATCAATAACAACAATAAAGCCCACAGTGGTGAATTATTCATCAGCGCTCTAGCCTCTCTTTGTCTTCCTTCTCTTCCAGCTTCAGGCCGCTGCCGCTGCTTTCTCTCTCCAGCAAACTTTGGAGAATTTCTCTTCACTAAACAAAGAGCCTAATGCATATTATTAACTTTGGTTTTTTTTCTTACATGTAAAGGCCTTTGATTAGTGGATGACTTCATCTTTGATCACAGACAGTCTTTGGAGCGTGTGCCAGTTCTGTCAGAGGATAACATTTGTAAAGGCTGTGTGAAGTAGACTGTGGACTGTCCCCTAAATATTGGGCAATTCAAATAGTTAAAGGAAAGTTATTTTATTTTCGAGTCTTAGGTCTTATGCATCACTTTATCCATTATGTTTATTGGTCATGATAACATAGTAGACACCCCCGGCATCAGTCCGGGCAAGCTGTGCCCCTCTTCTTTTGCTGTGTTGGATGTTCTCGTCTATTATTGTGCTATATAGTTTTTTTGTGTATGTAATAGATGTATGACGTACAAAAACACTCTAAATGAAGCTTTTTCTTCCACAGACAGCCCTTTTTCTCAACTGCCTGACAACACTTCGCCCACATTCCTGTTTGAAATTCCTCAATTAGTGACTAGTCATTAATTGAGAATGCCAGCCCAGTTTTCACCAATCAAAACTGACCAATCAGAGCGGACTGGGCAATAGCTCAGACCTAGTGTTTCAGACAGCAGCTCCCAGCAACTAAGAAATATAATATGTTTTTTGAACATCAAACCATGTAAAGACAAGTACAAATGTGACTGTGATAAGGAGTATAATAGGAGCACTAGTCTGTGAGTCTGCCTAACAGCAAACGCTTGATTAGCTACTACAGCTCACTGCTCACTTTCTGTGTTTGTGCACACAGGCCGTCTTTTTAACAATGAGTTTGTTTGAGAGAGAGTGTTGTGAAATGGCAAGCATGACACATTCATCATTTGTACTCCTTCACCTTCTCTCCTTCAGCGTTATACTATTTTATCAAACAGCTTGGTTGAATACTTCAATGTTCAAAAAACATTATGTTTCTCATACTGCAAATTGCTGGGAGCTCCTGTTATCTGAAACATTCGGTCTGAACTATTGGCCCTCCTTCCCGAAAAGCCCAGTCCGCTCTGATTGGTCTGCAAATTCTGTATAACAGACCGTTGCTAAGTTTAGCAGACTGTTACCATGGAAGGAGTTGATAGATGTGGGTGTTACGTGGCACGAGAACCCCAACGGTTTTCCTGTCACACCCCCTAGCTGCTGCCACTGCTGCTGCTGTCGTCCTGACTGAGTACCCAAGCACACCCCCACCCCCCCCCAGTTCATAGTATCACTGCATGTGTGATGCTACAGACTGGTATTGAAGGGTGCTGGTCTCTTTGCTATTCCAATTGATTCTGTATTGGTTCTGTCCACATGTCGAAGTGTCCTTGAGTCCCAAGTTGCTCCTGCTTAACAAGCTAGCACCTGGTGTAACATGGTTATTAATGCTTCCACTTGCTAGTTACCTAAAGTGTATATCTGTGTACTTTGGTGTAGTGTTCTGCCCCTTTACAATACACAGTATGCGCGTGAATGACACACTTTACGTTCTTCCCAGTTTAACTTACCCGTGTAAGCCGTAAATCATGGTTACAACACTGTGCAGATTATTTTAAGATATTGTTTCTTTTTGTTCATTATATGTACCTAGAGGAGGTTAAATATGAACAGAGATGAATTGCAATTGTCAATTTACATATGCATTTCTGTTCTGTTTCTGAGAACAATGTAGGCTATGTTGCTAGTTAGTCATCTCCTAAAGTGTGTGTGTGTGTGTGTGTGTGTGTGGTGTGTGTGTGGTGTGTGTGTGGTGGGGTAGATGTGGCGAGTGAAAGAAAACACTCAAGGTGAGTCTGAGATGACGTTAAGTTGATTTTAAATAAGGCCAACGAGGCAAAATAAAGTTACAAAAATTAACAAAATTAAGGAAAAGCAAAAACAAAACACTTTCAAAAAAAATAAAGTAACTGACATGAGAGTCAAGATGATCACATCAAAAACAACCACTGTTTCCTATTGGCCTTTAAAAGAAGTCATTACAGAGGGCATCCAACGGATTTACACCCTACTCACTCCGGTGTTCCTCGTGCTCCCTCCCTCCGTGTGTGTGTGTGTGTGTGTGTGTGTGTGTATCTAGTGTCATCATTGCTGTGAAATGTATGTTCAAGAACAATCCAGTGACCGTGTCTGTTACCAGAATAAAATCTACTCAACTGGGAATGCTGGCCTGTGGTGTCTCGACATAACACAACGCAAGATCAGACTTGTTACACTTGCATGGCGGCTAAGCCACCATCAGTGTGTGTGTGTGTGTGTGTGTGTGTGTGCGTGTGTGTGTGTGTGTGTGTATGAATGGGTGAATGAAAGGCTTAATTTGCAAAGCACTCTATCCAGTTAGGTAGAGAAACTCTGTTTAAATGCAGTCCATTTACCATCCATCCAACAGTTTATTCAGTACCACAATGAATGAACAGAATAGGACGGAAACTAATGAGAGCTCGGCTGCAGTCGTCTTTTTTTTTTTTTTTACCAGGGCTCTCATGTACCCATCTAAAAATAAGAACAGAACAGGGCAGAATATTAGCGCAGCACAGCAAGAGTTTAAATAAAATAAACAGTTATTTTGTGCAGTGTCACCGCAACCCTTTATCAACTCATATATTCCACAATCCAGGATTTGGAAACTAATTATGGTTGTTATCAGGCCTGTAAACAGCATTGCTTTTCAGTGTTTTTAATTACACACAAAAGGCCAGTCAGCATTCCCCTAATCGCTGAGTGTGTTTCTGCCGCGCTCGTTCTCAGCCCATTAGTTCTGAAGGCTGTGAGCGAACGTATGATTGATCACTAATGACACATGTCGGTCAAAACTGTGTGTGTGTGTGTGGCGGTGGGTGGCGGTGGTGTTGGGGGGGTAGAAAACTAACTTTTGTTTTTTAAATGACGTGCTTTTCTTTGAGATATAAAAACAAGAGCCCTTTTGTCCCCTATCCCCGTATAGATAAGCTTTAACATTACACCATACGCCAGCGCTGTGTGCCTGGCAGTGCCTCGCCTATAGCCACGTTTCATTCAGGTGTCGCCAGAAACTCCGCCGGATGTCCCTCATTTTGTCTACATGTCCGTCCCCTTGCTGAGGAAATATTCTCTCGCTGCATCATGTCACCCTTTTGTCTTCCGCCTCCCAGCCATGCTGTTACCCTCTGGTTGTTCCATCAAAACACTGATCTGTCTTGAAGCCTTTCAAGAAGACAACGGCATAGTTTTTTGCATTTTTTATGCCGCACCTTATGAAAATCTGCTTAGAGGCAACACAAATACCATTCAGGAGTGATCTTACCTGGCAGGAGCAGAGGTGTCATTCCAGAAGAGAGCGGTATTGTACATTTTGTCAGCACTGCAGATAAAGGTGCCACTTTCTGGGGTGGGGTTTTGGGGCACAAGAGTTCCCCCTTTCTGGTCTACATATCCTTGCCTCTGCTGAATTATTTTTTCTCCCCGGTGGGGACAAAATGCACCCATCCCCTCAAAGTGCTTTATCTTGACATCACATTGTACTATTTCATCCAGATATTATTCCGTTGGATATTGAAGTTCATAAATAAGTGTTTTGGCATGGCTGGCCAAGTGGCTCTAAAGCCTATCAATAGGAATTAGGGGAAGAGGGATTTCATTTTTGCATGTGTTGTTTTGTTGTGCAGGATCAAAAATCCCCCCCTCCCTTCGTTTTTTCACAAATTGCACCCTGTTTATGGTAACAATGTGTGTTCTGTGCTTATATGCATCAAAACTAATGTGGGCCCTTCCCATCCAAGTGTGACAGAGTTATTTAGTGATTCCACTTGCCAGGGTTTAATAACCCAATACCAAGAGGTTTTATGGACATTCTGTATTGTGATTGGTGAGTGGGCATCTCCTCTGTAGATATATGCCCTTTTACGTGACTTAACGGTGCCAGTGCACGAGGAGCGTGCCCGTGGTAGGTTGGATCGCACCTGGTCATAAGCACATTTTGATTGTTTCTTTTAATAATATTTCATTTACATGTCATGTTGATATGATGATGTATAAATACTTTCTTATAATGTAGCGCCAGCTATATATACAGTTTGAAATGCTTATCTCATGCATTGTATCAAAAGTGCTTAGGCAAGGCAAGGCAAGGCAGCTTTATTTGTATAGCACATTTCAGCAACAAGGCAAGTCCAAAGGTGCTCATTTAAGTACACCACACAATCAGTTTAAACAGATAAAACACAAGTAAAAACAGTTAAAAATCACAAGCATTAAAAACCGGTAAAACACATGAATAGACAGTTAAAAACAAAGAGAACATAACACAAAATAAAATTTACAGTGCAGCATAAGAAATTAAAGAAATGATTAGTCATTTAAAAAAGGCGCATCAAATAGAAAGGTCTTCAGCCTTGATTTAAAGAACTGGGAGTAGCAGCGGACTACAGGTTTCTGGGTTTATTCCAGATATGAGGAGCATAGAAACTGAAAGCTGCTTCACCCTGTTTAGTTCTGACTCTGGGGACAGAAAGTAGACCTGTCCCAGAGACCTGAGAGGTCTGGGTGGTTCATAGTGTAGTAGCAGATCAGCAATATTTTGGACTAAACCGTTAAGTGATATTATAAACTAGCAAGAGTACTTTGAAATCAATTCTTTGAGACACAGGAAGCCAGTGTAAAACTTCAGAACTGATGATGTGTCCAGTCTCTTGGTCTTAGTGAGGACTCGAGCAGCAGCGTTCTGAATCATCGCAGCTGTCTGATTGATTTTTTAGGGAGACCTGTAAAGACCCCGTTACAGTAGTCAAGTTCTACTGAGATAAAGGCATGGACAAGTTTTTCCAAATCCTGTTGACACATAAGTCCTTTAACCCTTGATATATTCTTAAGGTGATAGTAGGCTGACTTTGTTATTGTCTTAATGTGGCTGTTAAAATCAGGTCTGAGTCCATGACTACACCAAATTTCTGGCTTGTCTGTTGTTTTTGTATAACATTGTTGTTTGAAGCTGGACGCAGACTTTTAATCGTTCCTCTCTTGCTCCAAAAACAACCACCTCAGTTTTCCTTCATTTAATTTCCGAAGTTCTGGCACATCCAGCCGTTAATTTGTTCGATGCACTTAGCAGTTTTTGTATTGGACTATAGTCCCCTGGCGATAAGTTATGTAATTTTGTGTGTCGTCCGCCTTAACTATTAACTTATTTTTTTTCTCCATAATCTGCCAGTGGAAGCATGTGTATAAACAGAAGGCCCCAGAATGGACCTTGCGGAATCCGCACGTCTATTTGTACGCTCAGATGCATAATACCTATAGACACAAAGTAATCCCTATTCTTTAGGTAGGATTCAAACCAGTTTAGTACTAAGCCAGAAGGCCAACAGTTTTCCAATCGGTCTAGATAGTATGTCGTGGTCGACCGTGTCAAATGCAGCACTGAGATCAAGTATATACTAAGATTAATTTTGCCATTATCTGTGTTAAGGTGAGTGTCATTAAAGACTTTGACAAGAGCCGTTTCAGTGCTGTGGTTTGGTCGGAAACCCGACTGAAGGTATCAAAACTGTTGCTTAGTGACAAGAAATGGTTGAGTTGTTGAAAGACTTTTATGTACTTTTAATGATTTTACTTAAAACGGAAGGTTTGATATTGGCCTATAGTTGCTCATTAGTGACTTGTCTAGTTGTTCTTTTTAAGAGTGCTTGATTACTGCAGTTTTCAGGGCCTGTGGAAAAGATACCTGAAAAAGAGATGTGTTCACAATCTTTAGAAGATCAGAAGTCAAACAATTGGACATTTTTGAAAAGTCCCTTGTGGTAGAACATCAAGGCAACAGGTCGAGGTTTTCAGATGTTGAATAATGTCCCTCGCTTTGTATGGTTGATCGTGTGAATTCTGTCATATTGAACTATTTTTGCTTGAACACTGTGACACACATATCCTAACTTGATATGGAGGCCACTGACTGTTTGTCTAATCTTTTAATTTTGTCTTTGAAGAAGGAGGCAAGTCATTGCAGGCCTTGGTAGATAAAGTTCAGATGCTACTGGTACTGGAGGTTTGTTAACCTATCAACAGTAGCAAACAAAGCACGTGATATTTTGTTTCTAGAGATAATCAAGAAAAAGGACCTTCTTGCATTCCTCAGTTCCAAATTATAATGCGAAGTCTCTCTTTATTGGAGTTATAAGGAACCAGGAGATTTGTTTTTCGCCACCTTCGTTCAGCTTTCCTACACTCTCTTTTTTCTGTTCTCACCAGTAGGACATTCTCCATGAGATCTTTTCTTACCAGATACAACTTTACCTTAGTGGGAGCAATGGCATCAATAACATTTGTAATTTTACAGTTGAAATTATCTAAGCTCAGTGACTGAGAGCCCAGAGAGGCTGGTGTGGAGGAGAAAAGCTGTATAAATGTTTCACTGGTGTTTCAGTGTATACCGTTTTCTGATTATCTTTGTTTGGACACTTTTGGCACAGAGATAGTGCCGTTAAAGAAAACAAAGGAATGATCTGAGAGAGCAACGTCAGTCACCACAACCTTGGAAATGTTCAGACCTTTGGAGCATCAAGTCCAGATTTGCCCCTTATGGTGGGTGGGCTCCGTCACATGCTGAGTCAGTCCTAGTTCTCAAACACAACACAGCTCTTTGGTCCCCCTGTCCTGGGGGTTGTCACATGAATGTTAAAATCACCCGCAATGATTACACAATCAAAGTTAATGCAGTATAAGACACAATTCAGTGAATTCATCAATGAAGGTTGCAGAATATTTAGGTGGCCTGTAGATTTTAGAAACATCGCTTGAGGGGAATTTTTAATGAAGAGCACATATTCAAAAGAAACAAAATTTCCATAACATATTTCGTACATGAGATCATTAAACAAAATGGCGACTCCACCTCCTTTCTTATCACTCTATTCTCACTCATAAAACTGAAGTTAGGGGAGCTGACTCGATGAGAACAGCAGCGCTGTTATTATGGTCTACCAGGTTTCAGTTAAAAACATAAAATCTAGATTGTGCTTAGTAATAACATTGATTAAAATGTTTTCCTGCCAAAACCTGACGTTTAGTAAGGCTAGTGTTAGTGTGTTTTCATTTTTTGGACAGGCTGTAGCTGACGAGAATGGATGCTAAATTTGCTAAGTTTGCAGTTAAGGTCTTATTCACCATTCTTTTCCTATTACCCACAACGAAATGAGGAAGAATTGAATCCACAGGGCCCGGGCTTGTCTTGAAAAGAGTCATTAGTATCACTAGTCCTGCAGCCAAGGCCCGGCACTACAATAGTGCTTGCCAATTTTGCAACAAGCGTCCTATCGATCTGGGGGGAAGGAGTTTTCGACATCCTGGTAGTGGTGCTGCGTTTTACTTTTGCCCGGGTTGAGCCATGGGGGTAGGAGGGTGCTAATTGATGGGGAAAATAAGGGAAGGTGTGTGAGAGCATCAGTAGAGACAGCGATGAATCCTCAGAAGGTTCGGGGTTGGGAAGGTTTGAGGGGTGCTGGACGGGTGAAGAGGGGAGTGGAGGTTTCTGGTCTCTGCTCTCTGGTCTCCCATGGTCAAATCTTTGCACAGGCGGGGGTGTGCTGGATCACTGCCGCACTTGTTGTGTCTTCCTTTGTTGTGTACCTTGCGCAGAGGAGCAGATGTGTAGCGCAGAAAGTAAAGCAGATTAGAGTTGAACAGCTTTACTCCGTGCTTGTAGAGGAAGTCTATCTGCTTTAAAAAGATGTCTGCGCTCCCAAAAATGTTTAAATTGTCAATGAACTTCAGAGAGTGGACGGTACATTCAGTTGAAAGCCATTTGTTTAGTCCCAACAGTCGGCTGAATCTCTCATCTCCTCTTCTGACTGACGTATAGGACCACTGATAAACACATTTGCGCTTAGGGGGGTGACTGTGTCAAGCATTTCCCTAAAGTCCAGTTTCAGCAATTCAGACTGTTGCTTTACAACATCATTTGACCCTATGCAGAATAATGTTCTTCACAGTTGGTGTGCTGCCACGATATCTGGGTTTTTTGGGTCAAGTCAGACACCATGCTTTTGGAAAACATAGTATTTTGGTGTTTTTACTGTTTTTAAATCTTTAACGCAGTCACCCACAATCAGGGTTTGAGGCCCAGTTGTTACTTTTTACTTTTTGATTGCTCTCAGTCCTTACCCTGCTGTGTGGTGATGAGACGCAGTCCCGTCATCAGATGACTGCCCAGCGTCCTGCAGCAGAGGAGCAATCTGTTATCCATTGCACACCAGGTTTTGTGGGTGTGGAGGCATTCTTGTTGCTTATTTTCCCTTTTGTTGCTTATTTTCCCTTTTGCAGCTGTCCACGGCTGTGTCCTACTAGGTAGGACACAGCTTAGGTCATACTAGTTAGCTTAGCATGCTCGGTAGCTAATTTGGTTTTGTCCATCTGTGATTAGAATGACCGGGTGTGTACGCTATGTCCTACGTGGCTGACCAGGATACAATGCTTTGTTCACCAGAATAAATCAGACCAGATTGAGAAGCAAGTGTGAAGTCTTCAACTAATGCACAACGCAGCGATGACATTGGTCACACAAGTAAATGGGTCAGGTGTTGTTGTTTCTTAAGTTGGCTGTATGTTAATTTCTACAGAGATAGCATTTCTGCTGTATAGTGCAGTTAAATATGCACAGCCAGAGCAACTCTATATTATTTTAGCTTCTTAAACAAATGGCTTTGGCCCAGTGCATAGGTTATGAAAATAACTGCTCCATAATTGATAATTCTGTATGGGCCCCCTTTTGATGCGTACGGCCTGGCGAAGCTCTTTGACAGGGCAAACAATTAATTTCTCTGTTTGCTTATAAATAAGTCATAAACAATGTGCAGCAAATGCTACTCTCTATTCATTAGTGCAACCGAGCGGTGTCTGGTGAGAGCTGCTATGAATCTCTGCAGGTCAAAGACTGTGTAATGGAAACTGTGTCGATACACTGCAAAAATAAAAATTCCACACCACCAGAGCTTAAACACATTGCCCCCCATTCAACATGGATGGTAAGGCCTGCATTTTTACCGTCGGTGGCCAATGCAGGCTGTCTCAACAGCAGCCTAAGTGTTATTTTTCTTTAAAAAGTTACACAGTCTAGGTTTAATTCTTAAAGGTAAGCATTCTGAATAACACAATCAAATTTCATCATGGTTTACAGTGCCACAGTCCCTGTTTTGCAAATGTTCTTAAAGTGCTCAAATTATGCTCATTTTCAGGGTCATAATTGTATTTAGAGGTTGTACC
>NC_045750.1:18211980-18213883 GCF_008692095.1 Etheostoma spectabile | reverse complement strand
TACATGGTTTAATTTTCAAAAAACATAACACTTTTGTTGTACTGCAAATTGCTGCAGCTCCTTTTTTCACCCTGTGTGTTGGGCTCTTTGTTTTAGCTACAGAGTGAGAAATCTCATTTCTGTTCCATCTTGTTTGGGAGTCGCACATGTAAAGTACCTAGGTAAGGACTACTAGCCAGTCAGAAGCAGAGTATGAGGGCGTGTCCTGACAGTACCTAGGTAAGGACTACTAGCCAGTCAGAAGCAGAGTATGAGGGCGTGCCCTGACAGTACCTAGGTAAGGACTACTAGCCAGTCAGAAGCAGAGTATGAGGACGTGCGAGGCTAGCGGCTAGGCGTAACATGTGTTGCAAAGTGACGTACATTAGTCACAGAAGTAAAAGCTGGACTACAACAGAGCTGTTCGTGAACAGTGTTTTCTGTTGGAGATGGTAAATCCCTTTGAGGGGGATTTGGGGGTTTTTCACCTTGTAAACCTATATTGTGCACAAACATATTACATTATAAAGGAAAGGGGAAAAGCCAAACAGCATAATATGAACACTTAAAAACAAATGACACACATTGTTTCACCAGGGCGTAAGAAAATACTGAACTGACTTTATTTCCATTGGAAACAACTTAATTTATAGCTTCCACTTTTTTCAGAGATGCAGGCTGTAATGAAAAACATCTTTTTCTAAATGGGAGTCCACACACACAGGCTGGCCCTTGGCTAACCGGCTTTATTCTTCTGCTTTGTCAGACCGATGAAATTGCAATTGCTCTGCTGGTCTCCATTCAGAAGTCACCACGAGGCAATATGAGTGAAATGTTTTCCAGTCACACTGGGGTCAAAAGCTCGCTCTGCTCGTTTACGAGTCGCTCTGGAGGATCTGCTTTGTTGGTAATGGGAGGCCGTTTTAAAGGCTGGATTAGAGTGCAGTTGGCCCTTTCGCAATAGTGCCACAACTTCTGTATGGATCTGTTATTCCATAATGTGATTTACCCCAGTCACACTGTGGTGAGCTCGCAGATGCAGGAAGGTCTCAAGTATCGATCTACAAAAGAAACAGACAAACCTTTCTGTGTGAGAGGATGCACTGCCCTCTCTTGGACAAACAGATGAATTATTTCATGTTTTTTAAAGGCCAAAGGAGCCATAAAGCTCAACATAATATGATCATGTGTACACTTTTTCTTATTTATGTCCTTTTCTGAAGGGTTCATTAAATGTGTTTAGAGATGAAGATTTTGAAGTGCATCCTTTTATTGAGGTCAAGAAGAAAACAATGACGCTCTCAGGACAAGGATTTGAAATAACCGATGGGTTTGAAAAGAATGAGTTCTGTACTGTAATATGTCTGACAAAAGTTTTTTCTATTCCATACATTAAAGAAGAACTTTGGCCAATTGTTACGTTTATCTTGATTGCCAAAAAAATGCGAGGACTGTCGATAGAAAAGAAAACGACCCGAATCGGTGCTAGCAAACTTGCTGATGCTACATCTACGAGCTTCCACTTTGCTATAACAGCAGTTGTGGAGGAAGATTTTATAGAGTGCCTTTGTGCCTCATAACAGACACAAAATGCAATTAAAATGTTTGCGCAACATGAACAGGGCCCTTAGGTGACAACAAGATGCATTTTCAACTCAGACATTGCTAGCAGCTAGCAGGGCAACCTAGCTACCAGCAGGATCGAGACAGGGTAGGCACAGCAGTTTTTTTCTGGAAGTAGCTGCCTGCTGCTGTTGAAAAAGCTTGATAATAGTGATGACACAGTTAAAGTAGTCTATATCATTGACGTTCCACTTCCGGGATGTCCGTGACCATTCTCTTCCTATGTGTTGGCGTTCTAACCTCTGGTGGGTTTCTGAGGACTATGGTTACCTGGTCCTCAGATCTCTGCAGGGTAAATCCA
>NC_045750.1:18210842-18211970 GCF_008692095.1 Etheostoma spectabile | reverse complement strand
TAGCTAGACTATCTGTCCAATCGGAGTTTTCTGTTGACGACTAAAACTACTTTTGAACTTACACATGTTCCACCAAAACAAGTTCCTTCCTGAGACTATTTAGCAGCAGCTCCACGCGGAGCTTTGTGACTCCCCATGACATCCCGAGGCTATTTTGCAGAGGCAACGTCAATGAGTCTGACGCTTAGCACCGCTCAAGACGATTGTTAGTGGTTTAAAGAAATGCCATTGAACCACAGCTTGTTTTTCTCCCATCCAGAAATGCTGCTAGGACTAGCCAGACCATCCTTTGCAGCCTTGTGGAGGAATGTCCGGCAAATCGAGACTAAAGTTACAGTTATGTAAAACCTAAACAATTAGCTGGAAATGCCGAACTGCGGATTTGAGTGATACACTGTGGGTTTGTCTCTTGAGTGACAACACAAATTTGATCCATTCTTTATTTAAAAATATTGATTAGTGCAGCTTTAACTTGTGGAAGAACTTCCACATGGCACATCGAGAGTTGGACTATGACCAGCAGTCCTTTTCCTTGCGGCCATACTTCATATTAAACACGCCTGTCTCAAAGCAGGGCCCTCAGTACGCGCATGCATTAGATCAAATCTGATGCTTGAGTTGGCAGAAATAAATATATAAATGTACTTTGTAACAAAGTGGCAGTTGGTGGGTGAACATTTCCTCTAATGGCACTGCAGTACTTTTCAGGCGCGTGTGAGTGTGGCTTAATCACTTGTAAGCCTTGATTGAGTGTGTGTTAATAAACATTAGGCTGTCTCTCTTCCCCCTGGTGATTAGTGGTTTATGTACTCTGCTCTCCGCAGGCTGAAGACGCAGTCCTGAAGATTGATGGAGGGTCATGCTATTCAATCAGCAGGCATTGCTGAGACAGAAGCTCTTCGTTCTGGGCAGCCTTGCTATCGGAAGTGTCCTCTATCTCGTGGCCAGGGTTGGGACCTTGGATAGGTAACCTATCACTGTCTTAGCTTATATAGACAATGTTTCATTTCCGGGTGTGTTCAGGTGCTGCCGGTAATTCCCCTGGATGTCCCTAATTTTCGGCCGGATATCCGTCCTCTTGCTCTGTCTCTGTGTTGCCCTTCTAACCTCCGGTGGATTTCTGAGGAC
>NC_045750.1:18204850-18210832 GCF_008692095.1 Etheostoma spectabile | reverse complement strand
TGCTCCTCAGATCTCTGCAGGGTAAATCTGTCCAATCTGAGTTTTCTCAGTGCACTAGACTAGACAATGTATGTTAAATAGTGCTGTCTTTTTTATCGCATGTGGGCTGAAGGTTTGACATGACAGAGATAAAAACTGAAATAAAAATACGTTTCATCTACAATGAACATGACTGATGTTATGAGTCAACTTCTGTCAGCAATGATGGAAAATTGCATGGAATCCTTAAGTCTCCAGAAGCTTAATGGTCCTTTGACCTGCTGATTTTTGGATGCTTTTCTATAGGCCTTAGTGGTCCCCTAATATTGTATCTTAAGTCTCTTTTATATAGACCTTAGTGGTCCCTAATATTGTATCTGAAGTATCTTTTATATAGACCTTAGTGGTCCCCTAATACTGTATCTGAAGTCTCTTTTATATAGGCCTTAGTGGTCCCCTAATACTGTATCTGAAGTCTCTTTTAAATAGACTTTAGTGGTCCCCTAATACTGTCTGAAGTCTCTTTTATATAGACCTTAGTGGTCCTCTAATACTGTATCTGAAGTCTCTTTTATATAGACCTTAGTGGTCCCCTAAAACTGTATCTGAAGTCTCTTTTATATAGACTTTAGTGGTCCCCTAATACTGTCTGAAGTCTCTTTTATATAGACCTTAGTCGTCCCCTAATACTGTATCTGATGTCTCTTTTATAAAGACCTTAGTGGTCCCCTAATCCTTTCTGAAGTCTCTTTTATATAGGCCTTAGTGGTCCCCTAATACTGTATCTGAAGTCTCTTTCATATAGACCTTGGAGGTCCCCTAATACTGTATCTGGAAAAACAAATTATGAAAAATTAAAAAATTAAGTTAAAATAAAGTCTTGCGCCTTTAAAATCCCAATAAATATTAATTTGCTCCAATCAGTGTTATTTTGCTTGACTCTAGTGCAGCATTTAGTTTTCTCCCATTTCTTGTCTTCAAGGTATGCTGTTAATTAAAGGCCACAAAAGCACCAAAAATTATCTTGAAAATTCAATAACGCAACCATCATCTACAGCACGGTCAAAAAACTGTTTGCTTCTGCAGTCGATGCAACCCCTTAGGGCAGGGGTCTTCAACGTTTTCCAGGCCAAGGACCCCCAAACTGATGGCGAGATGGAGCGGGGACCCCCTAATTATATATATTGTATAAAATTGTGTTATATCAAACTGGTCCTGTAGTGCCATGTGTGCATTGATGACTGAAAGACATCTTCTGCCTCCATTTATCTGTTTATTACAGTGTGTTGAATTCATGTTAATGTGTATTTAAAGACATTTCAATTAGTGGAAAAAATTGCAGGGGGGGGGGAATATAAAAAGTCTAATTAACCAAACTTTCGCGACCCCCATGCAGTACCTCCGCGGACCCCCTAGGGGTTGCGGACCCCCTGTTGAAGACCCCGGCCTTAGGGCAAATACCTCTGGATAATGATTGACTGGGAACTACTGCCCCAAGTGGCGGGAGGTTGAAACCAAACAAACAAAACTTAAACCAAAAACGGGCTCTCACAAGCTGTACATTATAATAGTGTCAAAACTGAGTATGTCTTTTTTGCTTTGGTCTCTTTCAGGCTACAGCCCATTTGCCCCATTGAGAGCAGACTGCCCCCTCCTGAGCCAGAGCAAATCCCCCTCCGCACCTTGCAGTTTAAGCGTGGCCTGCTCCATGAACTACGCAAGGGCAATGCCACCAAGGAGCAAATCCGCCTGCACAACCTGGTCCAGCAGCTGCCCCGGGCCATCATCATTGGGGTGCGCAAGGGGGGCACCCGCGCGCTCCTGGAGATGCTCAACCTGCACCCTGCCGTGGTCAAGGCCTCGCAGGAGATCCACTTCTTTGATAATGACCAAAACTACGCCCGGGGCATCGACTGGTACAGGGAGAAAATGCCCTTCTCCTTCCCTCATCAGATCACCATTGAGAAGAGCCCTGCCTACTTCATCACAGAGGAGGTCCCTGAACGCATCTTCAAGATGAACTCCTCCATCAAGCTGCTGATCATCGTGCGCGAGCCCACCACCCGAGCCGTGTCCGACTACACGCAAGTGCTGGAGGGCAAGGAGCGCAAAAACAAGACCTACCACAAGTTTGAGAAGCTAGCCATCGACTCCAACACCTGCGAGGTGAACACAAAGTACAAAGCGGTGCGGACCAGCATCTACACCAAACACTTGGAGCGCTGGCTGAAGTACTTTCCCGTGGAGCAGTTCCACATCGTGGACGGGGACCGCCTCATCGCCGACCCGCTGCCGGAGCTGCAGCTCGTCGAGCGCTTCCTCAACCTTCCCTCGAGAATCAGCCAGTACAACCTGTACTTCAACGCCACCAGGGGATTTTACTGTCTGCGATTTAACATTGTCTTCAACAAGTGCCTGGCAGGCAGCAAGGGCCGCATCCATCCAGACGTGGACCCATTGGTGGTGACTAAACTGCAGAGGTTCTTTCACCCCTTCAATCAGAAGTTTTACCAGATCACAGGCAGGACATTCAACTGGCCATGATGAGCTTTGGACTCCTCCAATGACATTCCTTGGATTGGTGTTTTTTTTCTAAAATGCCGAGCTATGAGACATCATAAAAATATGAATAGCACTTTGATTGAGTTTAATACAAGAATGACAGTGTGACCAAATATAAAAAGGGATGCAAGTGCTTTTACGTGTGTGAAAATAGAACAAAATAGTTTGATGATTTGACTAAAAGATGCAGTTCAAAACACTTGATCTTGCAAATGAATTCCCTGTCACCATGAAGAGTAAAAAAAAAAGAACAGCACTGAACTGTGTGATTAACTGAAGAGATTATTTTTGTTGCTGTTTAAAAGACTACCCAAAACTGGCATCCATGCTGTTAAGATAAGCTTTGAGTGTGATGCTTTTTTCATGATAAAACACCTCAAAAGATGACAAAATGACATTTGATAAAACAACATTATTGTTCATTTGTTCCCCCATCATGTTGTTTATTTGACGAAAACTGCATGTGCAATCAAGACGCCATTACAACATTGTAGACTGTTGTATTAGTTGTCTTCTGTTGTCTGTTTTTAATCAGTCTAACCCACATTTATTAATCGACGCTGTGATTAATCCATAAGAAGGTAACTTCTTTTAATTCTAAACACACAGTCTGGGGAATAGGATCTAATGTTTCAAGCTTGACTCAAACCATGTCCAAAACCCTTAAAGCATTTAAGACCCAAGCTTGTGTTTTTGTTGTAAGTATGTTGGTTCCACCTCCCCATACAGCTTTGTCATTGGTTTGCCAAACACCTGGCAAAAAGAGCCATAGTGAGAAAAAAAAGTTGTCCTCTGATGATTGTTGTCAAACCAACTGTTTATTCTATGATGATTAAAACAATTTGTCTGTTTCTGTGCAAATATTCATTCTGTATCATAGGTGTGTTGTTAAAAAAGGATACAATAAAAGAATGTGTAAACATTTCTCAGCTGATATAGTGTTCATTTTGGTACACTTTTGCGATTATAAGGAATAGTTCAACATTAAAGGGTAACTACCGATTTTTCAGCCTGGACCCTATTTTCCTATGTTTTTATCTCTACCGATGGGAACAACAATCTTTGACATTGGTCCAGTATTAAGCATGGTCTCTGCAGCGGTGAAACAAGCTACAATGGAAGTTAATAGGGCAATTTTCCAGCTTGTGTTTCACTAACATGCTTGATTTGCCGCTGACAGGCTCAGATTATTATTCTAAGTGACAACAAGATTTCTAAGGAGGTCAACCTTTCTGTTAAAGAGTAAGATCTTTTTTTTAAACATAAAAACATCCACAAAATAGCCCTAAAGGCACCAGGTTTTACCCAAAGATTTTTATAATATTACTTGACATTGTACTACGTATATTGTGCATAATACATTTATGTTTAATTAAAGCTTTAGTGTGTAACTTTTTGGTATTAATGAACAAATGAGTTGCTACAAAGCTAATTAAGACTATCAGCTCCACCCAACTCTCTCTGGATTTCTCAGTGTGACTATGTTCAGAAAATTGTGGCGTTCGGCGACTTTTGCCGGCAGAAACTCAAGTGAAGATAATGAGCTTTTCTGAAGAGTCCAGCATGTTTTTTTAATCCTTTAATGTCCTCCTTGGCTACTAGCAACTGTGTGGTGGACGGGTGGGGATGGTGTGTGATCACGAAAGGCTTGTTGACGTGCCGACATTTTTGTTGACATTGCTTAGAATTCCTCAAAGGGGCGACAGAAACTACGCACTATAGCTTTAAAGTATCACATAATTATTCAAACACAGCCAACTTGACACAAGTCGAATTTCAGTGTACTGGTTGGTTTCTGGGCCAAATGTTGTGGCAGTTGTCCGCAGCTAGCACTGTAACAAATGGGTACTTAATTATAGGCAACAGGGTGAATGAACTGTGCACAGAGATGGGGAGGAAATGGAAAATTGTCAGCGGGGGAACCTCCTAGCAGGTTAATCCGGCCCCGCTCCATCCCTAGGTCCTCGAGCAAAACTTCACCTGCTTTGAGGCAAACCCTGACCTGCCAGGACGTTTTTAAAGGAAACAAGTGAATAGCTGAGGAAAAAGTCCCATCACCTAGCAGCCTACTTGCAAGAAGACTCAGTGATTTATGATTTCAACATGTTGGCCGCCATATACAGTATATATAGTACATGTACAGTGGTGGAATGTAACTAACTTCATTTACTCAACTACTATATGTTCAAATTTAACTTGTACTTTACTTGAGTCTTTCCTTTTATGCTACTTTCTACTTCTACTCCGCTACATTTCAGAGAGAAATGTGGTACTTTTTACTCCACTACATTCATCTGACAGCTTTAGATTTAGTTAGTTACTTTACACTCTAAGATTTCTGCACATAAAATGCATGTAACCTAGTTTATAAAGTACAATGTTTAGACGATTCAACATGGAACATATTGGATTGTGTCCGGTGTCCACTTTGGTGCATTTTCCTAATGATACTTACATGCTTTGACTTAAGTAACAGTTTCAATGCAGGACTTTTTCTTGTAAAAGAGTATGTTTACAGTGTGGTATGAGTACTTTTACCTCAGTAAAGGATCTGAATACTTCTTCCACCGGTGACCATTTAGTATTAACAAATAGTGAAAACAATGTAACAGAGAAGATGCTACTGCTGACTCCTAGTGTTGTGTCAGAGCAGTGCCTTCCTTTAGTCGGAGCACCTTGGAAAGAAGTATCCTAACAATGATTTTCAACATAATCGTAGCAAGCATACAGTATATTGATACTTTCTATCTATAAATACGGAATACTCTATAGTGCCTCTGCGTTAAGCTCATATGTTAAATAAATCTCTTATCGTATGGACAAAAGTCCTTTACCCAGGATGTTTTCACAGCAGTGTAAGCAGTCTAGCTATGAAAGCAAATTCAACCCAACTCTTTTGATAAGATTAGATTAGATTAGATTAGATTAGATTAGATTAGATTCAACTTTATTGTCATTTCACAGGCACAGGTACAAGGCAACGAAATGCAGTGTAGGTCTAACCAGAAGTGCAATAGCAGTAATTGCAGGATACACAATAGTTCCATAAGTGTAGGACATGGATAAGTAGTGAACAAATATAGAAATTAATACTATTATAAACAGAATTTTTACGGATAGATTTGTCCTATGAATATAATATATATAACTAGTATTGTGAACAAGATTTACTGCTGGATATGTACTGAATATAATATATACAGGTGGATATTACTATAAATAGAATTTTTACAGATATGTACAATGAACATAATATACAGATGGTTGTTACTATAACAGAGTTTACAGGTGAATATGTACTATGAATTTATATATATACAGATGGCTATTACTATAAACAGAATTTTTACAGATCCGAATTAAAGTGCAGTGGAGAGTAATTGCACATTACAGTTAAAGTACGGTGTTGCAGATGTATATGTAAACAATTGGTACTGTAAA
>NC_045750.1:18204686-18204840 GCF_008692095.1 Etheostoma spectabile | reverse complement strand
GCAGTGCAAATTGAAATACCAGTCAAGGTAAGTAGTGCAAGATGCAGATATAAACAAGTTGTCACTACAATGACAATCACCAGTGCAGGTGAACATTATAGTGCAGATAACAAAATGGAGGCAGGTGTGAGGAGGGAGAGGAGAGTCTATCAGT
>NC_045750.1:18201421-18204676 GCF_008692095.1 Etheostoma spectabile | reverse complement strand
AGTGGGATCAATGAGGATTAGAGTTCAATAAAGAGACAGCTCTGGGGGAAAAAATTTTCTTTAGTCTGGCAGGTGGGACTAAGAAGAAGGTCTGCTACTACTATGACGTTATGGGAAATTGCAGCCCATGTTAAGGCATCTGGCAGGCTAACGCTAGCGGCTCAGCTAGTCTGGTTATAACTGGTGAATGTACGGTGTATGACATAAGCTAACTGACAAAACTAGAGTCACCCTTTGTGTTAACGGTTTAAAAAAAAGCTAACCTTACAGCCTACACCTTGCACCTTAAGTAGAGTGAAGATGTTGTAATTAGCTAGATGTGAATAACACTGTAATCCCTGGGTCAGCCCAATGGTCCCACATCCCTATGGTCCCACATCCCAATGGTCCCACAGCCCAATGGTCCCACATCCCTATGGTCCCACAGCTCTATGGTCCCATAGCCCCATGGTCCCCAGCCCAATGGTCCCACACCCAATGGTCCCACAGCCCATGGTCCCAGACTCTATGGTCCCACAGCCCATGGTCCCACAGCCCCACCTGGTCCCACAGCCCTATGTTACACAAGCCCAGTGGTCCCACAGCCCAATGGTCCCACACCCGTGGTCCCACAGCCAAATGGTCCCACAGCCCTATGGTCCCACAGCCCAATGATCCCACAGCCCTATGTTGCCACAGCCTCATGGTCCCACAGCCCAGTGGTCCCAAAGCCCTATGGTCCCACAGCCCTATGGTCCCACCCCTATGTTACCACAGCCCCATGGTCCACCAGCCCCATGTTCCCACAGCCCAATGGTCCCACAGCCCTATTGTTACCACAGCCCCTGGTCCCCACCACCCTATGTTACCACAGCCCCATGGTCCCACAGCCCTATGTTACCACAGCCCCATGTTACCACAGCCCCATGGTCCCACAGCCCCATGTTCCCACAGCCCAATGGTCCCACAGCCCTATGTTTCCACATTTCTAAGAATTTGTTTTTACTGAAAATTAGGCCCTATGTTTCCACAGTCCTATGTTCCCACATTTCTAAGATTTTTGTTAGAATTAAGTATTTAATTTTAAGTGGGAGAATGGGGGATAACAACTGATACAAATGTATGAAAAAGGAAATATGGGGACATAGGTCCTAATTTAGGGAAAGAATCTTAGAAATGCGGGAACTGTGGGAACATAGGCACGCTCCCATAATCCCAACACTCATTATCATCATTGTTAGAGCCATGGACACCGTTGGCCAGGCTCTGTGCACCATGTTAACACATCGACCTGCTGCAAGAACTAAAGATAATGATGACAAACTTTCGACACAAAGAGTCAAAGTTACATTTGTGAGAACCCAGAGTGAAATGTGCAACTATTTCACACACAATGTGCACACATGCCTATAATTGGTGCACAGCGTTTACAGAGTGGAGTGTTCACGCGACACTGGGTCCAGAAGAGCAGCATTTCCCAGTAGAGGAAACAGTCCTGACGGTCAAAGTTTACTCATGCCCTCCCCAGAGGAAGCACATATTTTTATACTCAGCAATTCAGGTCAATGAGGACACATAATTAGTCCCAGTATCTGCTGAGCTGGCTTTCCTTTTAATGTACAATGGTGCAGTGCTAAAGAGTGTCACTTTGTGCTTGCTGTTTTTAGCTTTTGGATAAAGTTGTTTTTACCAGGCCTATTGACAAACCATTAGTTTGAAAACATATTTTAGTTTTAGGTCTATTTAACAGGGACAATCCATACTTATAAAACATACAAGTAAAATGGGCCAGAACAAGCCTGGATGATATTTTCCATCTGCTGTTAATATTTAAATACCTCAGTTAAAATCCCTGTGTGAGAGTCGGGCACAGCCAGACAGTGATACGCACTCCTATTGAAGTGTATGTTCTGCTTTTTCAACTTTAAATTGCTATTAAACACATTCCGAGAGGATTTGAAGTGCTGTTTTTTCTCTCAATTCTTCATCATTTTGGTGCTGGCGATTTCCCTTTTAGGCTTGCTAAAACTTCTTTGGGGAGGTAGGGGGAGCCAAAACTTTCTCTATGCAGGAAGAGCCCTACAATAGAAGTTAATTACACTAATGCTAAAAGTCAACAACATAAAAACCCAAACTGTTAGTTAAGATCCACACACATACACACAGCTGGTCAGATCATGATAAACAAAGAAACACATTAGCATAGACGCACATTTTGGTGGACATGCACTCAGATAACTGCCGGGACAGTAACAAGCAACAGAAGATTTTCCTGACTGTACAACAGTGAAGCAGACACGCAGGCAGAACACACATTACATAGTGGATTTCTGATTTTTATTTTAACTACATGTTTATTTATATGCTCCGAAAACAGTGCCTGCTGTGCCCAGGGTTTTTGGGAAATAACTGAGCCCTTGATTTTATTGATACTCATGGGTACATTGTCATCAGGGTGTGTATATGTCCATGTGTGTTGTCAATGAAATTAACTGAAAACACCACTAAGGAGAAGAAAATTAAGGAAGAGGATTAGGGCCACTGGTGAAAAATGTATGTGAGATCTGACTTTATTCTCAGAATTCTGAGATCAAAGTCTAGAGATGTCTAGAGAACAGGACATGTTGTACTGGTTGGACAGTATAAAATATATAAATAATAAATAAATAGAACAGGACACAACTTTTAATTTTCTTCTCTGACTCGTTCCGTTTAGTTGTTTCTATCTATAGCTTCACTCACACCTTCACTCTCTCGAAATATGCACACAAGTGGTACACTCCATAGGGCTGGTCACATAGTGGCCCCGTGCACTAATGTGCACTAACATGTGCACATGGCACAGTAACTGGCATTATCGAACTGGCATTAAGAATTGACCCCAAAAAGGTTTGTTTAAAGGACTATTGCATAGTGAAATGGCACATATTAAACATGTATTTCTAGATTATTAATCAATATCAGATCATTCAAACAAAGATTGATTTTAATAGGATAATCGATTATTTTAACCCAGCCCTAGAGCTGGAATCATATCAGCAAACTATCTCTTTGACCAATAGACCAATGCGATGGACCAGGGCAGCAGGTTTTGGCTCTGAGCCTCACAGCAAACCTTCCTGATCCCTCCACAACTCCACCCTTCCTTCCCAGGCTAGATGTAGCGTCGTAGAGTCCTGCCCTCATCGATCATGTTTGGACATCGCACTGTATCTGTTGCCTATAGATAGATCTACTACCCCACACCAACTGGAACTGGAAATGAAAAAGGTTTAA
>NC_045750.1:18200719-18201411 GCF_008692095.1 Etheostoma spectabile | reverse complement strand
TCATGACTTCACCTCTGTGAAGGGACAGCCTGATTGCTACCTTTCCTCGCCGACTGCTGACTCAGCAGACTGTCTCCCCCCGCTGAGTGTGTGTAACATAAAGAGACGGGATGTAATCACAGCCTGTCCAATGGGCCAGCAGTTTTCTTAATGGAATTCCAGAGTGTTAAGTGAACTCCTCACTCATTTCAATCCATCCTCCCCTCAGTGAGGATCAGTGTAGGCTATAAGGCCGTAATATATCATGTTAACAGGTGTGTTATCACGGCCTTTTCATTCCAAACGGCTGATAATTTGATACTTTTGTTTCATCTGCTGCATATACTGTAGATGTCCTGCAGCTGTGTCCATCTCGGCTTGATGTTTTCATCGCAGAGCTGCCATGCAAGGTCTACTCAGAGTACTTTGGGCCCGACTACAAGCTGCATCAGTCCCTCCAACACCACCAACTAGAACACACAGGAGTACACTCACAAGATTAAGAATGCACGGTTGTTTTTATATAACAAAGCTGCAGTGCTTTTTAAAAGTACAAAAGATGATTATTAATCATTACTGCACCGTGTTCACAATATAAAATAGAATAGAATGTATTTATGGTCATTGCACACATGTGCAATACCTGTGCAACGAGATTGAAGAAACCCACTACAGTGTCAACAAGAAAAATAAAATATAAGTAGTGCAGATGA
>NC_045750.1:18197440-18200709 GCF_008692095.1 Etheostoma spectabile | reverse complement strand
GGGGGGGGGGCGAGGTGCACAGTTCTTGAGACGACTATATACATAGAAAGATAAATATGGTTTGCATTAGGAAAATTATATTACACTGTTATGAAATTGCACAGAAATTGCACAGTTATTTGTGTATATTAGTATATTGTGTATGTATGTAAAAGTATTAAATTAATCTGACACTTTTATTGTCATTACTTTGGTGCAGTACACTGACTATAGCTTTAAATTGTGGACAACTTACCATCTTTTTTCCAGAGCTTTCAATGATATTTCCCAGACTTATTCAGCAGGTGGGAGATTTATGTTAGTATGAGAAAACTTACTGAGTAACCCTGACACACTCAGCTTCAATCCATACGTTTCCACGCGTTTTTGAGATAGCAAAGACAAAGCATCTAGTGTGGTGAAGTAGTATCGCTAGGTGCGTTTAGTGGCTGTCTTTTAATTTGAAAAATTTTGTTCTAAACAAAACGGAAGAATAAAACATGAGCTAACAGGCTGCCATCACAGCACTTGGGCAACGGTTTTCGGTAATCCGTTTGGGACGGTTGTCCCAAATATTCCTGAACACAGGGCCTCCGTCCCTAACAGATACTCCATTGCTCTGATGTTTTGTAGTGTCTATCCTATTGGGTGCAAAGACATTTTCTTTCCTGGTTTGGTTGAAACACCCCATGATCCCAGCCCAATGGAGCCGCATCAGATTTATATTCTGACTAGAATCTGAGTATGATGACGTCAGGCTAACAACTATGTATTATGCATGAGAAAATAAAACCCCAATTAACAAGAGTGGTTTAACAAACGATGATATAAATCACCGGGAGAGTCCGCTACAGCCCGGCTTTGAAGATAAAACTGAGATTAACTCTCATTTTATTGAAGTTTGGCCGGCGCCAAAAATTCCTCTTTGCAGGTAAAACCCCGGTGGAATATAGGGTTTAATGATTTTTGTGAACCTCTTTGAGTTAAATGTCGGGACAACTATTGGATGGATTGACATGAACACAATTTTCGTGCTGTTTAGTGAATGTAGGCATGCTAATGTGCTAATCTAAGATGGTGAACATGGTTAACAGGGTACTTGCTTTGCATAAAAAGCCAGTGTTGACAGATTGTTCCTCTGTCAATAGGAAATTTTAGGGGTTGTTCACTTTTGGTGATTTCCAGATTGGTCTGCAAAAAATTTAGGCAGGAGAACTAAAGTAGTAAAGTTAGTTAGGAAAAAAAAAACATGGAGATATATTTTGAAGGTAAAGTAAATGTTTATGTGTGATATTTTTACGTCCGTTTCAGAGGGACAAAGGGAAAATATTTGAGTTGACACATTAGGTACCCAGCCCTACTTTCACGGGGCAATGCCACGTCCATCAGTAACTCATGTCATCTCAGCCACTAATCCATCCGTCTCCGTCCATGCATCGCTCAAACATCGCTTCAAAGCAGTTGGCACTGAGTTTGAAGGGGAGACTGAACAAGACACTGATTCAAAAAAAAAAGAAGAAAAGAAAGAAATAACCACCATAACTCGGGGGCCTCCACGCTGCTTGTTTACGGTCTACTTACCCTGTCACACACTTGCCCGGTTCAACGTGACAGATCAGAAAAACAAACTACCAACCCTAGATGTGAAAATGTGTAAAAAAATAAATGAAAATAACATAAAAGTCTGCATAGACTTCCTAATTTTGGTTGGTTTGGTTTAGGTAGACTTCCAGGGCTGAACATTTGACATCTGTGTTCTGTGCAGACTCTCTCTACGGAGCATGTCTTCATTGTCTTCATGTCTTCTGTCCAAATGCTCCGACACATAGAAGGCACCATCTTGTATGACTAGGCCATGTGGAAGTAAGCCATACAGTCCCTGACAAAAGTCTTGTTGCTTGTGTACAAATTGACCTGAAGTGCCGCTGAAATATATTTCTAATCAGATTTATTTACAAGAAATGGCTCATTTTAATCCCGACGTTCTGTAATAATGTTTCAGTGCCAAAAGAACTGTCAAAAAGTATTCTAATATTCACAGCTTGGTAAGCCCATTGAGTCAATTTTGCAAAGACATAAATGTTGTCGCCTTGTCATATGACTTCACCTGTGACAATATGGATCATTAGTCTCAGGTGTGTATGAAAACAACCCCGTACACTAGACCTTCACATCACTGCAACTAGACATCTGCAAACATGCCTAAGATTCACCCTGAACTAAAGTTTTGATTATCAAGAGGCTGAAGACCAGATCCACTGCTGATTGGCAGACACCTTCAATGTGTCTCAGCGTCAAGTACAGAGGATAAAAAAACATTTGAAACACTGGAGATGTTTTTGACAGCCCAGTCAGGCAGTCCCCGCAAGACACTGCTCGAGAAGACCGTTTGTTGCCTCGAAATCCAAGGCCAGCCCATTTTCCACTGCAGCAAGCTCCCACCAGACCTGGTCCCTGAAGTCCCTGTGTCTCTACCAGAACTGTTGTCGGATTCTGTCTCGAAATGGCCTCCATGGTCGAATCAGTGCCCGAACCAGCACTAAACAAAAGACAATTGAAAACCGTGTGGCATTTGCCAAGGCCCCACCCTGCAAAGGATGACGCTGGAGAAGTGGAAAGAAGGTATTTTCAGATGAATCTTCTGTTGAATTACACCACAGTTGCCGCAAATATTGCAGGAGACCTACTGAGCCCGCATGGATCCAAGTTCACCTAAAAACAGTGAAGTTGGTGCGGAAAAATCATGGCCTGGGGTTACATCCAGTTGAGGGTTGCGAGAGATCTGCAGGGTGGAAGGCAACATCAATAGTCTCAATACCAAGAAATCTTAGCTACCTCTTATATCCCAACCATAAAAGAGGCCACATTCTCCAGCAGGATGGTGCTCCATCGCATACTTCCATCTCCACTTCAAGTTCCTCAAGGCGAAGAAGATCAAGATGCCCAGGATTGGCCGGCCCAGTCACCAGACATGAACATCATTGAGCACATGTGGGGTAGGATGAAAGAGGAAGCATGGAAGACCAAACCAAAGAATATTGATGAACTCTGGGAGGCATGCAGACTGCTTTCCTAGCTATTCCTGATGACTTCATCAATACATGTTTGAATCCTTGCCAACACGCATGGATGCAGTCCTTCAAGCTCATGGAAGTCATACAAGATATTAAATTTGGATCTCACAGCACCACTAATTACTTTGCTGACATATTTTAGTATTTGCAGTACATTTGTTCAATTTATGTATAGGCGACAAAACTTTTTTCTTGCCAAAATTTGACCTTTCTGTC
>NC_045750.1:18197313-18197423 GCF_008692095.1 Etheostoma spectabile | reverse complement strand
CTTTTTTAGTGAAACTAATTTATTTCAGTGCATTGAACATCATTTTGGAGGGTTTTAGGTTTTTATATGAGCTATTTCTTACACCAATTGATTAATTAAAAGTCAGGTTA
>NC_045750.1:18195777-18197303 GCF_008692095.1 Etheostoma spectabile | reverse complement strand
TAGCAGATGTTTCTACAAAATAGATAAGCGACAAGACTTTTGTCAGGGACTGTAGTTCAACCCTGAACAGACATGTTCTGCTTGTGCCTGGGCCGGTGGGTGTGGCCATAGCCCTCTGAAACCACGTGTGTGTCATCGAAAAATATAAATACAAATGTAATTAGATGAATAACTGCCTTCCAAAGTGAACGAAAACAGCAAGTATTATGGTCACTTCATGAACATCATCTGCTCTGAAGTAGCATTTACATTTCAAATGTTTAATTGGGCTGTTTCTACTTATTCCAGGTATTGCAGTGCACTTTTCCCACATACAGTAGATTTGGGGAGTCAATCCCCAGCTGAGATCTCCTCTGATTTCCCTTTGGCAGTGTGAAGACTGAGCAGACCAGCAGTGTCTGAATTCTTCTTCTTATCCACACTTATCTCTCACACACACACACGTCCTCCCTCAAGGATCCAATTCAGTACTGTATCCCTGTTCATTATATTTGTTATGAATCTCTATTTTCTACTTGTGTCTCTCTTTGTGTAGTGCATTAGTGGATTTCATGAATCAAACACTTGAATTTGCCATACTAAATATGTTCTTTAAAACACTTTAACTAAATGTATTCCAATGTCCTTTATCGTCTGAAGAAAACTCAACGTAACCCAACAGAACTCAACTTACTTGTGTTTAGGAAACTGTGGGTAAACATGTAGATGAATCTACGAGTATGTCATGGTTAAATTGTAAGATTTTAGTATTTGTCAATAAAACTGTTACACTCTTTCCTTGAAATGTGTATTATAGGATTTCTGCTTTTTACACTTTTAAAGTATGTGTAATGATCATATACAGCCACACGGGGGCGCTTTAACATAAAAGATGGGTGGAGTGTTGATTGTAGGAAGCACGCCGCCGTGAAGAAGTTTGTTGGTGGTCAAGTGGACACATATTGCAAAGCACGGGCTACGATAATTACACTATACATATGTTCTTCTGTTGAATTCGGCGCACAGAAAGCCTAACGAGGTAATCTGCAATGTAATAAAACGCCATGTATCGCTTAGAACGCTCCTCGCGCCCGTAGTCCACGGTCTCCTGTCTGATGGAAGCAGACCTCAGAGAATAACGGGGGCTCGTTGAGGGAAATTGACAATTGTTTCCAATGTATGTGTTCCTCGTGTGTTTAAAGCATGCCGAATTGAAAAGCATGTCCTAATTATTTTTCATATGTCCGTACATCAGACAGAATCAGGAACGTTCCCTCTGCAGCTATGATAGAAACTTTTAACTGTCCCAGTTTTGAATGGAGACTGTCAGGGACCGTTGCACGAGAAGCCCAGAGGGCATGCTACAGCAATAACTGACAGGTAAGCTAGCTGTTAACTGGTGAGACAGGTAGCAACCATAGACTGCTATCAAATAAGTAGCAGGTTTTCCCCAATAAAAGTTGTAACTGTTAGTTTCAGTGATGACAAATAATGGATGGTATCGCGAAATTAACAATTTAACCCTTGTGTTGTTCTCGGGTCAAATT
>NC_045750.1:18195699-18195767 GCF_008692095.1 Etheostoma spectabile | reverse complement strand
AAAGTGTTTTATATCAGAAATATGGATTTCCTTCAACCAGATTGCCCAAAAATAACATGGATGATTCC
>NC_045750.1:18188962-18195689 GCF_008692095.1 Etheostoma spectabile | reverse complement strand
ACTTTCATTGAATTTTTTGGGGTGTTTTATTTAGTCTTTTAGCATTTGAATTATTTTGTTTGATGGTTTCAAAACATTATACGGACTGAACTTCCACTCAACATCCACTAATCTTAACTACTAGTCAAAATTATTCATAATTTCTGCCTTTTTAACTAAAAACGTATGCATAATTTGAAATAAATGAGGTTTGTTGACCATGAATTCCAAGAATAAGAATAATAAAATCTATTATTAAACCAGCTCAGGTTTTTAAGAAAGCGCCAAGAGCCTGGAAAAAGTGACAAAAATATCAGAAAAGCCCAAAAATATATACATTTTCAATTTTGACCTGGAAGGACAAATTCATGGTTAATGGGAAGACAACACAAGGGTTAAAAGAAGCTAAGACGGACTCCATTGGACCCTACATGAAGCCAGTGCTTAAAGCTAAATGTAGTTTTGAAAATATGAATGTTCCAACCAAGCCGCCCCACACACCGTAACTGTAGTTTCAAAAAAATACTTTTACATTTTCCAGGCCAGGTGGGCAACCGGACTTGCAACACACTGGGGTAAACCCTGTATAGCCACCTTTTATTTTGGCCACTTGCTTAATGTTATGTGTTGTTTAAACATGCAGAGACTGTTGCCAGGCCGACCTGAGAGCAGAGGACGACCATCAGCCATGGCCGAGGTAGGATGATGTTTGTACTGGAATAAAATGATGCAAGGTGAGTTCAGGAACTGGCCTGGGGTAGGCTATAATATCTTAGCACAAACTTCTGGCTATTCTGTGCTTTATTATAGGGGCCGATTTAAATCCTTTGATGCTGGCTATGACTCGCCACATTCAGGTCTGCTCATAGATTGAGGATCAACAGTAGGTTGACAGTACTGTTTTTAAGCCTTTTGCTTCTCATAGCCTATACTCAGAAAGAGTTTCAGAAACTCTTTGTTTTGAAGAGCGGTAAAGTTAAATTGTATGGCCAGTGGGTTCACACTGGTTCTTGTTTCTAGGTAGAACACTGTGTGATAACTTGCTGCCCTTCTCTGTCTAAAGCTATCAACAACCTTCTCAGATAAAACCTAAGGTAAACATCCTATGATATGGTTGACAGAGGGGTCAAGTAACTAAGTACAAATACTTTGTTACCTAAGTAATCTAGGCAGCAAGTATATTTCATCAAGCTGAAATTAGTAGGCTACTTACTAATGCTGCGTTCTATTATCCTCAACAAAATGACTCTGACCTCAGATACAACATCACTTCCACACATTAATTTAATTTATACTCTTTATTGATCCCCCTATACACACTACACCCAGGCCATGCTCAGGTCCTATACTTTACACACTACACCCAGGCCATGCTCAGGTCCTATACTTTACACACTACACACAGGCCATGCTCAGGTCCTATACTTTACACACCACACACAGGCCATGCTCAGGTCCTATACTTTACACACCACACACAGGCCATGCTCAGGTCCTTATCTTTACACCTACACACAGGCAATGCTCAGGTCCTACTTTACACACCACACACAGGCAGGCTCATGTCCTATACTTTACACACACACCACAGGCCATGCTCAGGTCTCTACTTTACACACTACCCCAGGCCATGCTCAGGTCCTATACTTTACACACTACACACAGGCCATGCTCAGGTCCTATACTTTACACACTACACACAGGCCATGCTCAGGTCCTATACTTCACACACTACACACAGGCATGCTCAGGTCCTATACTTTACACACTACACACAGGCCATGCTCAGGTCCTATACTTCACACACTACACACAGGCAATGCTCAGGTCCTATACTTTACACACTACACACAGGCCATGCTCAGGTCCTATACTTCACACACTACACACAGGCCATGCTCAGGTCCTATACTTTCACACACACCAGCTATCTCTTGCCTATACTTTACACACTACACCAGGCCATGCTCAGTCCTATACTTACACACTACCCACAGGCAATGCTCAGGTCCTATACTTTAACACCACTACACACAGGCCATGCTCAGGTCCATACTTTACACACTACACACAGGCCACTCAGGTCCTATACTTACACACCAACACAGGCCATGCTCAGGTCTTATCTTACCCACACCCACAGGCAATGCTCAGGTCCTATACTTTACACACTACACACAGGCAATGCTCAGGTCCTATACTTTACACACTACACACAGGCCAGGCTCAGGTCCTATACTTTACACACTACACACAGGCCATGTCACGTCCTAACTTTACACTCACACGGCCATGCTCAGGTCCTACTTTCACCCTCACACACGGCCATGCTCAGGTCCTATACTTTACACACAACACAGGCCATGCTCAGGTCCATAACTTTACACACTACACACAGGCCATGCTCAGTCCTATACTTTACACCACCACAGGCCATGCTCGGTCCTATACTTTACCAACTACACACAGGCATGCTCGGTCCTATCCTTTACACACCTACACACAGCCATGCTCAGTCCTATACTCACACACTACACACAGGCAATGCTCAGGTCCTATACTTTACACACTACACACAGGCCATGCTCGGTCCTATACTTCACACACTACACACAGGCCTGGCTCAGTCCTACTTAACCACACACCAGGCATGCTCGTCCTATACTTTACCACACTACACCCAGGCCATGCTCAGGTCCTATACTTTACACACTAACACAGATGCTCAGGTCCTATACTTTACACACTACACACAGGCCTGCTCAGGTCCTATACTTTAAACACACCACAGCGCCATGCTCAGGTCCTATACTTTACACACTACACACAGGCATGCTCAGGTCCTATACTTTACACACTACACACAGGCCATGCTCAGGTCCTATACTTTACACACTACACACAGGCCATGCTCAGGTCCTATACTTTACACACTACACACAGGCCATGCTCAGGTCCTATACTTTACACACTACACACAGGCTATGCTCAGGTCCTATACTTTACACACTACACACAGGCCATGCTCAGGTCCTATACTTTACACACTACACACAGGCCATGCTCAGGTCCTATACTTTACACACTACACACAGGCCATGCTCAGGTCCTATACTTTACACACTACACACAGGCCATGTTCAGGTCCTATACTTTACACACTTTGGAAATCCAGGAAAGGGGGCGCATTGGTGTGTGTTGCTAGGGAACGTCTGACTTTCTAGTTGGAACTCCAACTCGGATAAATAAGAGAACGCAGCATTGATTGTATTTTAGGAAACATGGTTGACATTGCACCATGGAAATAGCCTGGTAAATCCAAAGTTTTTTTCGACTTTAAATCCATATTAAGGTGTTTAAAATGAAATATAATGTAGAAGAGTGCCCATAACAACAAAAAGGCTGCTGGCTGTGACTAGCTAGTTAGCTTCCTCTCCTCACGTAAACCCTTGCCTCTCCTTCCCGCCTGCCAAAAAAAAAAGTTTGTTACTTCCAATTTGTTGTGTTTTGTAATGGTTCATGTGTGCAATAAACGTTACACTTTGTGAGAAAATAATTGTGGCGGAGAATCGTGCTATAAATTCGAAGCTAAAAAAATTGTGCAGGCGTAACTTCAAGCCTGTTAATCCTCCTATTGTCCTCGGGTCAAATATGACCCATTTTCAACAATATGCCTCTATACAAAATTTCCAAAAGTAATAACGTGGATGGCTCCCTACAACGCTCTTCGCAAGTTTTATTCAATTTCATAGTTTTTGAAAAAAGAGTGATGAAAGAACGTTGAAAAAAAAGTGACAAAAATGTCGAGAAAAGCTTCAGAAACATGGGGGGGGGACACCGAAATGTCCAAAGATGCATAAATAATGAGAAACTTTGAGAAAAGTGACAAAAATGTTGAAAAAGACGAGCAAAACGTTGGAAGAAAAGGTTTCAGTTCTGACCCAGAAAACAACAAAGTTTTATGGTCGACAAGTAGACAACACAAGGGTTAAAGGCGCGATTTCAAGTGTGCATTTCCTGTTTCAACACTTCCTGACCCCGGAGGAGTCGCACGTCAGACTTAAACTTTGATGAACTGAGAGTGTGCAGGCGTGCACGGTCGGCGCTGTGTTCAGGAACAGACGATGCCAGTGTTTCTAGCAACATTGCCTTGTTTCTGTTGCTTAGTAGTACTTTGTACCTAATATTACTACCAGGCTCCAAACTGCAGCATCACTATCACCAGTGGACAAAGAAGTATTCAGATCCTTTACTTAGTACTAAGTACTAATACCACACTGTAAAAAATAGTGTGTTACAAGTAAAAATCCTGCATCAAAATGTTAAGTATAAGTATGTAAGTATCATCAGGGAAAAAGAAAAAGATTTCTGCACACAAAACACATGTAGTTTATAAAATCTGTTTCATTTGTAATAAAATTCAGATTTTATAAACTACATGTCTTTTGTGTTCAGGAATCTTAACTAGTAACTAAAGTAACTAGTAACTAAAGCTGTCAGATGAATGTAGTGGAGTAACTAAGTAACTAGTAACCAAAGCTGTACAATGATATTAGTGGAGTAAACTAAATAACGTAACTAAACTAAGCTTCATATGAATGTGTGGAGTCAAACTAAAGTAACTAGTAACTAAACTAAGCTGTAACAGATAATGTAGTGAGTAAACTAAATAACTAGTAACTAAAGCTGTACAGATGAATGTAGTGGAGTACACTAAAGTAACTAGTAACTAAAGCTGTCAGATGATGTAGTGGAGTTAACTAAAGGACTATTACTAAAAGCTTACAGATGGATGTGCGAGTAACTAAAGTACCTAGTAACTAAAGCTGTAACATGAGATGTAGTGGAGTAAACTAAAGTAACTATAACTACAGCTGTCCTAATGAGTGTGCGAGATAACTAAAGTAACTAGTAACTAAGCTGTCAGATGAATGTATGGTAACTAGTACTAGTAACTAAAGCTGTACAGAGTGATGTAGTGGAGTAACTAAAGTGAACTATAATAAAGCTGTCATAATGTGTAGTGGAGTATCTAAAGTACTAGTATTAAAGCTGTCAGATGAATGTAGGGAGTATAACTAAAGTAACTTCGTAACTAAAGCTGTCAATGAATGTAGTTACGGGTAACTAAGTAAACTAGTACCTAAACTAAAGCTTCAGATGAATGTAGTGGAGTAACTAAGTAACTAGTACTACTGTCAGATGAGGGATGGAGAAACTAATAGTAACTAAAGCTGTAACAATGAATGTATGGATGTAACTAAAGTAACTAGTAACTAAGCTGTCAGATGGTTAGTGGAGTACTAAAGTCCTAGTACTAAAGCGTCATGAGGTCGTAGTAACTAAAGTACTAGTACTAAAGCGCAGATGAATGTTAGTGGAGTAACTAAGTAACTAGTAACTAAAGCTGTACATATATGGAGTGGAGTAATCTAAGTACTAGTAACCACAGCTGTAACGATTGATTTAGCGCGTAACTAAGTACCTAGTAACTAAAGCTGTCAGATGAATGTAGTGGAGTAACTAAAGTAACTAGTAACTAAAGCTGTCAAATGAAGTATGAGTATCAAGTGACTAGTAACTAAAGCTGTCAGATGATGTAGCGAGTACTAAAGTAACTAGTAACTAAAACTGTAACGATGAATGTAGTGGAGTACATAAGTAACTAGTATAAAGCTGTACAGATGAATGTAGGGGTACTAAGTAACTGAGTAACTAAAGCTGTACGATGATGTGGAGTCAACTAAAGTCACTATACTAAGCTGTCAGATGAATGTCGGTAACTAAAGTAAACTAGTAACTAAGCTTTAACAGATGAATGTAGTGGAGGTACTAAAGTAACTAGTAACTAAAGCTGTCAGATGGATGTAGCGAGTCCTAAAGTAACTAGTAACTAAATCGTAACAGATGAATGATAGGAGGAACTAAAGTAAATAGTAACTAAAGCTGTCAGCGAATGTAGTGGAGTAACTAAAGTAACTATAACTAAAGCTGTAACAGCATGAATGTAGCTGGAGTACATAAAGTAACTAGTACCTAAAGCTGTAACAGATGAATGTAGTGGAGTAACAAAGTAACTAGTAACTTAACTGGTAACAGATGAATGTAGTGGAGTAACAAGTAACTAGTAACTAAAGCTGTCAGATGAATGTAGTGGAGTAACTAAAGTAACTAGTAACTAAAGTGTCAGATGAATGTAGTGGGTAACTAAATACTAGTACTAAGCTGTCAATGAATGTAGTGGAGTACTATAATATTGCTCTCGAAATGTAGTGGAGTAGAAGTAGAAAGTGGCATGAAATGAAAAGACTCAAGTAAAGTACAAGTACCTCAACATTTGGACTGAAGTACAGTACTGGATTAAATGTACTTATTTACATTCCACCACTGACATTATATCTTCTTCTTTTAAGGCTTTTTACGGCAGTTTTTACGGCAGTATCCCATATATTGCATTAACTGACTATATATACACAGTATAACAGTACCAGTACATATATAGCTACGGTACTAGCATGAGCCAGTGTCTCTCATTCAGAAATCTTAATGTGTAAAGTAATATTTCTACTTTAGTACAGCACTGGAGTAGATGGGGTATTTCCGTAAGATCATCTCTCAAAGCAAATCAAACAAATCAAACCAGTAGTTTTTGCTAAGTGAAATAAAACCATGCCAAACTCTAGGTATGGTAAAGGGTATGTGATGATTTGGGGGGGGGGGCGCTATTTAAATTCCAAAGGCCAAGGGA
>NC_045750.1:18188880-18188952 GCF_008692095.1 Etheostoma spectabile | reverse complement strand
GATGCATAGTATCCTGATCCATGAAATAGAATTAAAAGTAAATATCTGCCTGCCTCTATGGGAATTTAACAT
>NC_045750.1:18188200-18188870 GCF_008692095.1 Etheostoma spectabile | reverse complement strand
ATACTTATGCGCCCTGTATTTTAAGGAAGAACATGAATGTATTCATTTACAATACATTAGTCATTCACAAAGAAAATTGGTGTGCTTAAAGGTTGGATCTTTCCAATTTTTTAATGAAGGCATTAAGATCAATTTCCAAAGTTTTTTTTTTTTTTATTTGTCAACAAGATTCATAAATTTTTTTTAATTTTTAGTCAACATTAGCATGGGTATGTAAACTCAAGAGCACCACTGCACATCTGCCTATTTGTGAGAACAGGACATTATTGATAGGCATACTGGCCCATGGGTAAGGTAGTCACAAAGATCCAGATGTGTTTAACATGAAAACATGATTCATAATGTCATACCAACAATTGTCTTTATAGCTTTAGTTTTCTATGCACTAAAAAGGTGTTTATACAGGCTCAGATTAATTGCAAAAGATAGGTAGTGGGGGGTCCCCAGATGAGGGGCCCTTGGCTTTAAAGAAACGTTGAAGACCCCTGGCCTACAGTGTGCAATACACAAAGAACGACAGGCGGCGCCTCAAATTTTATTCACATTTATTTTTGCTTTTAGTGTGCTCACAGAAAATTTAGAACACCTTAAGCAGAGGAGTTTAATAGCAATTTTTTTGTAAGCAAAGTTACATTCCATCTCTAAGTCAAACTGGTCAAAGCTTCTCCAG
>NC_045750.1:18187680-18188190 GCF_008692095.1 Etheostoma spectabile | reverse complement strand
AAAGAGAGAGAGAGAGAGAGAGAGAGAAGATGCTACACAAACGTTTGCATCTGATAGATTCCTTACATTTTTCTCAAAGACCACTGAAACAAAAAGCATTGCCTGCTGTAATAAAAAAAAAAAAACATACCACAGTATATAAACAGTTAACCATTCCACTTATCACAGCTTGGTTTAGAGTTCAAAATTGCTTAAGAAGGTCTTTCCGGGGTGACTTGTTGTGTGTGTTGCGTGTTATCTTACAAATCTGAGTGGGTGGGGAAAAAAGAAGAAGCTGCAAACGTTGTGTGCTTCTCGAGATCAAGATTTCATTTTGTACAATAATCACAGTTAAAAACACCCTGCCTATACATACTTACATTTTGTATTACGGTCATGAAAACCAACAATAAACAATAAAGCCTATACAACTCGCATTTCTACTGGATCACCGACTGGTACAGCTAATGAGAAGTGAAAAGCTTTTCTAAGAACCTAACTCTGGGATTTCTTGTCGTCCTATCGTAAAAA
>NC_045750.1:18178520-18187670 GCF_008692095.1 Etheostoma spectabile | reverse complement strand
GACAAGTTCTTCAAAACCAGGATCAGCCCGGCGTCACTCCAACATACAAACAGGGAAATGTTCTTTGATTATCTTCTTTTCTCCTTTTTTTTTTTTTTCCTCCCCCTCCAAATTCCTTTGCGAGGTTATTCGGCCGAGGCCGCCGGAGCCTCGGCTGACGCTGCTTCCTGCGAGGCCGGGGCGGCCTCATCTGTTTTTGGCGCCTCCTCGGCCGGCTTCTCCTCGGCCGGCTTCTCCTCTGCCTTTGGCTCTTCTGCCTTTGGCGCCTCGGCGGGCGCCGCCTCCTTGGTCTCCTCGGCGGGTTTTTCGGCCGGCGCTGCAGCCGCCTCTGGCTCGGCCTGTACCTCGACCTTGGCGGGCTCGGCTGCGGGTGCAGCCTCCCCCTCGGCGGCGGCGGGCTTGGCCTCCTCACTCGCTGCCTCCGCTCCCTCTGCGCTCTCAGGCTTGGCCTCCTCTGTGGCCGCTGCTGCCACTGCTACGGCCGCCTCCTCCTCATTCTCCGCTCCATCGCCCGTCTCCTTCTTGGTCTTCTTGAAAGAGAAGCCGCTGAGCTTGAACGACTTCTTGAAGGAGAACCGCTTCTTCTTCTTCTTGGGGGTCTCGTTGCTGGCGGCAGGCGTGGCGCCGTCCTCAGTCTTCGACACCGCCTCCTCTCCTTCAGCAGGAGCAGGGGATGCTGCCTCTACCGTCTCCCCATCCGCAGCTTCCTTCTCGGCGGGGGCCGCCTCGGCCGGTTTGGCGTCCTCCTTGGGGCTCTCCTCGGCCGCGGCGCTGCCGTTGGCCTGCACCTCCTCTTTGCCGTTCTCGGCCGCTGCAGGAGACGCGTCCCCGTTCACCTTAACGTGGCCGTTTTCCTAAAGAGAGAAACAGTGGCTGTTAATGCCATTCAAAAGAGCTGGCATGATTTCAAGACTGAAGCCAGACAGTGCCACTGGTGTACACCGGGGGTGGGGGGGAATGTGTGGGACACACCATCCTATCAGCCTGGACAAAAGGACACTCACTTCAGTCTTCAACTTTCAAGCTTTTAGAGACTTCACTTGGAAATAATCTAGGCTATGGGAAATAACAATCATGCACTGGAGATCTTTAACAACGGGGTCCAGGACCCCCAAGAAGGGAGGGGGGGGTGGTGTCCTCAGAATTCCACTGTTAGGGGGGCCTCCAAATTACTGTTAATTCTTTTTCAAAAGAATGTAAATGTCTTAACAGGAATCGAACATTTTATTGGCAAATATAAATCCCCACTGATGCTAGATTTACTGGCCTATAGGTTAGATAGATAAGCATACCAACAATTATTATTTTAATAGCTTGTATTCCATGCAAACAAGTCTGGATAAAGGCTTTAGGCTGTTTATGTAGGCAACTTAATTCTGTACAAAATATGTAGTGTGTGTGGTGTGTGTGTGTGTGTTGTGTGTGTGTTTGGTGTGTGTGGTGTGTGGTGTGTGGTGTTTGTGGTGGTGTGGTGGGGTTGGGTTGGGGGGTGGTGTGTGTGTGTGTGTGTGTGTGTGTGTGTGTGGGCAGTAGACTCCACGTCCTGGATTCTATTCATATTCTGAGAGAGAGAGAGTGATCGCAGTGTCTCAACCGGATCGCAAGGGGTCGGTGCCGGGTCGCTGCAACAGCAAAGCAGCAGCTCATTAAAACAGCAGATGCTCCTTAGTCCGGCAGATCACGGAGAGCACGGTTCACATACATCTTCTAAGAAATTACAACGTCTAAAACGGGCTTTCTAAATTGCATATTCTTTTCCAAAAATCCAAACTGTAAAAAGGAAGCCCGGAGCGACGGAGAACGGCGGAGGCCTGCCTGTCTCCCTCTGTCTCTCTCCGGGGGCGCCGCTGGCTCCGAGCCGCTGGCCCCCCCTCCGGAGTGATAGCAGGCTGCCATCTCCACTTTCTATTCGTGCATCTGGAACAAAAGGAGTGGCGCTCCGAGCGCACACACAGCCTTTTGTCGGTGTCGTGCATCTTGTCTTATTCAGAAATCCCCCCCCAATCGATCCACAGGCGACTTCATTTAAGGCCGAAGCTGTTCATGATATATCATTTTCTGGAGTGCATTCTACCAATCAGCCATTTAAAACGCGATTTCATTAAAATCCTACAATTCAACACAATTGTATTTTTAATCAAAAAAAGAATCCAATCAAAGTGGATTCCTCTTCTAAAATAAATTCCTTTTCAATATCCGCTCAACATACACGAAACAATGGGGATATATCAAATGCTCAACTGTTGCTTGTGAACTATAATCGAATTAGAATTTAATAATAATAATAAAAACAAGTGTTTCCATTTAGATTCAACTCGCACCGCGGGTCTCCATTCAATCTATCCACAATTACGCACGGGTTGCGCCGGCAGAGCGCAGCCGCCTCCACAGCGGCTACATCCCCCCCCCCCCCCCCCCCCCCCCCCCCCCCGGACGGATGGAAGAGCTGGATGATGATAAAAAAAAAATATCATTTACCTGTCCGTTGGTCTTGGTGGGAGAAGCAGCAATCTCTCCGGGCTTCTCCGCCGCGGTTTCAGCCTTTCCAGCTGTCTTGGACAATTGCGCTCCCATGCTTTTTTCGCTCCAACAAAGAAACTCAACCGATTCCACAAGAAAAAAAGAACCCGAACAAAGACTCGCAAGCCTCTTTGTTGAAACGCAAAGCTCTTCGCTGATGTCTCCCTCTGTCTGCACAGAGGAAAAAAAAGTTCACGGGGGGAAAAGCAAAGTCCAGTTGTAGAAGGTATTTTGTTTTTTTTGTTTTTTCAAAAAATAGCAGGAAAAAGCTGACAGGTAGGGAGAAGTAATACAATCCCAGATTGGTGGCCGTGTCGCTGTAGACAGGCTGCAAAATGGAGAAATTCCCCTTGTTGCTAATAAGATGCGGAGTCCAACGCCCAAGTGAAGAGATGAATGGGCGCTCCGAGCGATGACGGCACCGCACTCGGATTCAGCCAATCACGGGCGCCGCTCCGAGCGTGGGCGGGGTTTGGAAAAGGGCGTGAAAAATAGATTGTAGCGCTGCGTTCAAGGTAAGCTGGGATAATACACATCCAAAAAACAAAATCACCGGAATGACAGTTTACCAAACCACGTGTTCGTTTTTTTGCATTTAAATTAAAAAATACCCAACCATAATAATCAATTATTAAATACAACTATACATATATACTACAAGTTTTCCTGAAGATGTATATCAACCAAATGGATCTTGTGCGCCACAAGCTAAAATCAACGTTTTAACACATTTTCCAGGACTTGAGGGGCTCTGAAATAAAAATACATCAATCAAAATATGTGTTTGTTTATGTTATTAATATATGATATATAGTTTTGTGCAGTGGTGGATTGTAACTACATACATTTACTCCAGTACTACATACGTAAAGTCATGCCACTTTCTGCTTCTATTCAGCTACATTTCAGAGAGAAATGTTTACACGACTAAAACGACCTTTTGAACGTACACGTTCCACCGAAACATGTTCCTTCCAGAGGCCGTCCGGCGCTTGCCACCGCCCAAAAAGATTGTGATATGTTTAAAGATATGCCAATAAACCAGAGCACGTTTTTCTCCCTTCCCAGAATGATGTGCGGACTAGCCAGACCTTCCTCGACAGCGCTGTGGAGGAAGGTCTGGCCATGCAAGACTACACGCGGTGAAAACACGCCAGGTTGCTGTTCACATCAGAGCTGTGTGGTTACCTTTCATGTTTTTGACATCAAAAAGCAGCGTTACATTAGATCATTTTGAAGTCATTCATCTGAGAGTTATCATGATCCTTACTCCCAGTCGGAGCTTGTATATACAATTCTTTTTTTTTGGCCATGAATGCAGCACTGGAGATTGTAGCATGTACTTGTTGTGGCCGCACACGTTCTGCTTCATAAGCCATAATTTGAAATACAAATCTGCACTTGTCAGGACTTTTCAATATTTGAATTTGAATGTTTTCTATTTACCCAATTGTACCTGGATTACCTGATGACGACACAATCCCTTGTACAAACTCTCTTCTAATCATTTACCTGGGCATGTTTTCCATCATCTGCCTGCACTTTCCCAAGTATCACTTATACTAAGATGATCACTCAAATCCTTAAAACTTTACAAAACAGACAGAAACACAGAGCAAAGAAAGATTTTTAAACAACAAATTTGAAACCTCTTCAGTTTCTATTAAAAAAACTAGCACAACCTCTTTCTTAACTGACTGTGTGTGTGTGTTTGTGTGTGTGTGTGTGTGTGTGTGTGTGTGTGTGTGTGTAGAGGGGTTGGGGGTGGGGTGGGGGGAGCCTGCCCGGTGCAGTTGTGTTGACGACTATGTGAGGTTCCCCAAGGAAGGTTGGGAGTGTAATAACAGGACCCTCAGCACACATTTGCAATGCAAATCCGTCCCACAGCCCGAGTCAACTGCCCTCTGCAGAGAGAGACAGCACAGACTGAGCTGGCCTTCCCCGACTAGTTTCAGTGCAATGCAAAACAGCAGCGCTAAGCCACTCTCACCCGGGGAGGCAAACTACAACCCCTTAGTTTCTGTTAATAACCTGTGTCCATCTACAATATGTGCCCTGCTGGAAGCTTCATTGACAAGACACCAGAATTCTACTTACATGCTTTTACATGGGGTGAACCAAATAACTGAAATTCTTGATATTACTACAATATGTGGCATTGAAATAAAAAAAAAAAAAAAATTAAAGGTTGATTGAAGGGTCCATGTCATGTCAATGTTCCCTCAGTATAACTGTATCTACATGACACCGAACCCATCAGCCATAGCCCCGTGGTGCAGGTTGTGTTAAAATCAAGTTCTTCTTCCCGCTGCCTTGATATTTTTTTCCCATAAACCAACTGAAGAATGTTTTGATTGCATGGCATCAGACCTCCTGAACCTTTCTTCTCGCAGGCTATTTCCCCAAAACATTGGAAACAGCTGTGATCAAGCCTCTTTAAAAAAAGAACAATTTAGACACATCAATAACTAGGGATCGACCAATACTGTTTTTTCAAGGCCAATACCGATTATTAGAAGTTAATGAAACCGATAACCAATATTTGGAACCGATATGCATTTACTGTGAAAATGAACATCTTTAAGTCAAAATTAAGATTTTGGAATGTTACAAACTCCAACACAAAACTTTGTTTAAAGTGCTCATATTATGCTTTTTGCAGCCCTCATACTGCTTCTGACTGGCTAGTAGTCCTTACCTATGTACTGTCAGGGCACGCCCTCATACTCTGCTTCTGACTGGCTAGTAGTCCTTACCTAGGTACTGTCAGGGCACACCCTCATACTCTGCTTCTGACTGGCTAGTAGTCCTTACCTAGGTACTGTCAGGGGACGCCCTCATACTCTGAGAGTCAAGAGTCATTTGTGGTAAAATAGAGTAGTAAGTAAAGAGAGAGTGCCTAGTGCATCAATGTAACTAGATTTCACGAGTCATGAAGCCAAACAGATGACGCATTGATAAGCCGACGATACTGAGCATGAATTACACAGCTCACATGAATGCAACTTCAGTGATCTGCCTAAACTTTTGCAAAGCTTGGAAACTAATTGCCAGAGCAATGTGAATGAAACCCAAGTTGTAATAAACCAACACGCCCCATTCCAGGATTTGAGTTAGCAACGACTTTTCCCAATATTTAGAACAGCATCTCTTTACAGTCTTCTAACCAGGTGCTTTATGTTGTCTAAACATAACCATGAACCTCCCCCACCCCCATTGTAAACTGTCCCCTGTAGCGTTTAGTCAAAAACAGTCTTCATGTGTTCACAAGCTCTTTTAATGTATGTCAAATAGTCTTTATATACTCTCTCCTACACTCATTTGGGTTATGTAGGGTTTGTGGGGTTTTGTAACTATTTGTATAACACCTATGTCAAAACGTAATAAAAAATAATAAACATAACCATGAAAACATTAATCACCTTTTTGCAAATGTATTCATCGTAAACATTTTTCATTGCATATCGATATATATATACGTTCACTTTAGAAGTTGTTCATGTTGCACAATAAAATCTAAACCTATACAAATAAACATATTGAGATTATGAAAACCCCTAGTGACTTATAGAAGGAATATTACCTAAGCAAGAGAAGAAAAAAAAAATACATGATGTTTAGGAGACTAGGTTGGAAGAAGAGGTTGTCATTTTATTGAGTTCCTTAACAACATTAAAAACATTTTCCCTTTTCCACCTTTTAACAGGCCAAAAAAACTCACTCTCAAAACTCTTTCATGCTAAGGGGGTGTCCATTTGGGCATGTTCAGTGTTGTCTGAGGGAGCAGCCGACAGGGGAGAGAGTTGGAGGCACTGAGTGATGGAGCGCTGTGAATGGCGTTGCACAAAACACCGGGGAGGAGCCCACTGACCTGTCTGAATGGAACAAGGACAGAAAGAGAAAAAGAGGCTCTCAAAAAACTCAATCTGGCCAACTGCAAATGTTAGTCCACAGCTTCTCTGCTACCATTACAGGAATGCCTTTAGCCGGGGCCTATTGTGCCTTGTGGGAATAGCCTGACTCAACCTGGCAGATAAGACTGGAGATTTGTCTATGTGCTTCCTATACAAAAGGTATAGGAACCGAACACTCAGCCTCACACAAAGGCTGCGGAAACGTGATCGTCTTTTTCATAAGGCTGAATTTTGTGCGAGAGGGAGAGTCAGGTGCTTCCGCTGGCTTGTATAATTGCAGGTCTCCAATCCCCACTGTGGATCTGGCCCCGGTTCCTGCTCCCGTCGCTTTGTTTCTTCCTCTGCTCAGGCCCCCCCCACCCCCTCCCTGGCTGGAAGCGTTAGGGGAATATCTCCTTCTGTTTTGGGTGTGCCTCTGTACCCACACAGATGGCCATTCAGGCACCCCGCATGTCAACCACCACGCTGGGCTTATCGCTAGCGGTGACTTCACTGCCACTGACTTCATGCGCCACACGGCAGGCTTTTATTTGCATATAGCACATGTTCAAACAAAACAGGGGCTGTTTTGCCGGGAGGGGGTGGATCTGATAAGAAACAGGAGGGTTTTGCTTTCCTGCGCTACCTCTCTGCTGGGGCCGTTCACACGTGAAAAAACAGTTAACAAGCAGTCTCTGAAAAATGTGCCAAACCAAGCCAGCTCTCCCTACATCTGTCAGTGAAGGCAACCACATCTGTACACTGTAAAGAAAAAGTCTGTCTGTATGTGTGTTCATTTCTCACACTCAGAACTTCTTCTCCACCTACAGACATGAGTTCAAGTCTTGTAAAGGTAGGGACACATCCGGACTGATGATGGATCTGATTTAGCCGTTAGACCAGCTCTGTTCCAGTCTGCATCAGTTGGTGTTACCGGTCAGCAGATGGAATCATATTGATAATCAAAGGTATTCAGCTACAGTGAGTAGCAATCTGCAACATTGTTTTAGCCTGCGGGGTTCAGCACAACATTGCGCAGGAAAACAGGGTGCCATAAATGTCGGCTTAGTGACGGAACCCAGAGAGCAGTGTCCAGCACTGCCCCAACTGGGGGCTATACGAAGGAGACAGGATATTACTCCTCGCTTTCAAAAGGTATAGTGTTATATTTGGCATTGACATGACGATGCACAACATTTTTATTTATTCTTCAGGTTTTTGTTTGTCTTTAATGGCCACAAGTGAACTATTTCTTTCTGCCATTGACCGACATATTTCGGCTTGTTTTTCCAGCCCCGCTGCTGTCAGGAGACAGGGTCGAGGTGGTGGTCCAGCAGGGGGGGGGGGGGAGGACACGCAGCTTTTATATTACTATTAGGAGTATACATATGTTTAGGATTTATACATTAAATAAACTTCAGCTGGAGTCCGATTAAATATGGCAACATTGTTAACTGCATCAGTGATCTCTTTACATTTGGCATTCTTCCTACAGCCTAATACCAGTTTTCAGGCTGACACTGCAAATTAAACTCAATGTCAGGGTTTCTGTCTCCACCTCTGAAAAAGGCCGCTTCTTAGCCAGATTACATCTGGCCATGTTGTAAATAGTAGGGGTGAGGCATCAAAAGTGAGAATATGTTGGGGCGTGATATTTAAATTACAATCGTTTACAGCCGCTACGTTTGTCAATGTGCGACCCTTCTTACATTCTGATTGGTGTGATACAAACATCATATCTGCGCAGGTTTCTACGTTAGGGTGATAAATGAGGGCCAGTGCATCCAAATATCACAGATGTACAGTGGGGCTCGAAGGTTTAGGCACCCCAGGTACACATTTTTATTAATGTGCATAAAGAAGCCAAGAAAAGATGGAAACATCTCCAAAAGGCATCAAATGACAGATTAGCCATTTGTATAATATGTTACAAAAAGTTAGATTTTATTTCCATCATTTACGCTTTCAAAATAACAGAAAACAAAAAAAAAACCTGCAGAGTTTCTAGCATGGATTGTTCTCAATCATCATCTGGTAAAAACCAGGTTACGTTAATCTTAAGGTTTTAAATGCCCAGACTCATCTGACCTTGCCCCAACAATCAGCACCATGGCTTCTTCTAAGCAGTTGTCTAGAAAACTGAAACTGAAAATAGTTGATGTTCACAAAGCAGGAGAAGGCTATAAGAAGATAGCAAAGCGTTTTCAGATGCCAAAATCCTCTGTTCGGAATGTAATTAAGAAATTACAGTCATCAGGAACAGTGGAAATTAAAGCAAGATCTGGAAGACCAAGAAAAATGTCAGACAGAACAGCTCGCAGGATTGTGAGAAAACAAGTCCAAACCCACGTTTGACTGCACGATCCATCCAGAAAGACTTGGAGACACTGGAGTTGTGCTACACCATTCCACTATAAAGAGATACTCGTACAAATATGGTCTTCATGGAAGAGTCATCAGAAGAAAACCTCTTCTACGTCCTCACCACAAAAATCAGCGTTGAAGTTTGCAAATGAACATGTAGACAAGCCTGATGCATTGTGGAAACAAGTTCTGTGGACCGATGAGGTTAAAGTAGAACTTTTTGGCCGGAAGGAGCAAAGGTACGTTTGGAGAAGAAAGGGCACAGAATTTAATAAAAAGAACCTCTGTCCAACTGTTAAGCATGGGGGGGATCAATCATTCTTTGGGGTTGTATTGCAGCCTCAAAGCATGATTGATATCCAGGGAAAATTTC
>NC_045750.1:18177453-18178509 GCF_008692095.1 Etheostoma spectabile | reverse complement strand
AGAAGAAAAAATGGATTCAATCAAATTTCAGCAAATTTTGGACGCTAACTTGATGCCATCTGTAATAAAAGCTGAAGTTAAAGAGAGGATGGCTTCTACAAAAGGATACGTGTCCTAAACACACCTCAAAATCCACGGTGGATTACATGAAAGAGGTGTAAACTGAAGGTTTTGCCATGGCCTTCACAATCTCCTGATCTCAACATAATTGAAAATCTATGGATAGACCTTAAAAGAGAAGTGCGTGACAGACAGCGCAGAAATCTCAAAGAACTTGAAGACTTTTGGAAGGAAGAATGGGCGAAGATCCCTCAAACCAGAATTGAAAGACTCTTGGCTGGCTACAAGAAGTGTTTCCAAGCTGTGATACTTGCCCAAACTGTTGCGGACGCCATTTTTTTGTTTCTACTATTTTGAAAGTGTAAATGATGAAATGAATGAAAAAACGTTTTGTGACATATTATACAAATGTCTAATCTGTCATTTGATGCTTTTTGGAGATTTTTCCAGATTTTTCTTTCTTTCTTTTTTACCTGGGATGCCCAAACTTTCGAGCCCCACTGAATGTGTGTGTGGGAGCTTGTATACCACAGAAGTCACCTGGAAGTAATATTTGCCTCGCATTCCAACACCGTTAAGTGTTTCTCATTAGTGAAGGGAAAAATCCCTCGCAGTCACAGAGTGGGCACAGCCTGCATTCCTTCAGCCCATCCTCAGGCTAAACACAGACTCCATTTTCATCTATAGTGCTCAGCTTCCTCCACCTTTGTCACACAGTATTATCGTCCAAACAGCAGGTCACAGTCTGTGAATGTGATCTGTGAAAATCTGTGCGTTGTCGTTCATTGATTGAGGGCCTTTTGGTTGTGAAGAACCGATTAAAAGCCGGCCAACAGTTAGAGAGTGTGAACCTGAGGCTGATGTAAAAAAAATATAGAATTGTGTTTTGACATCTTTGCGTGAGGATTAATTGTTAATCGTTTAATTTAAAGCCAGCCTATGGCCAGAGATGGAGAGTGAATGGGGCTGTGGTGTGTCTGTTCTGTTAGGTTGGGG
>NC_045750.1:18147964-18177443 GCF_008692095.1 Etheostoma spectabile | reverse complement strand
GGGGGGGGGGCAGACTGTTGTTTGTGCGTGTTGATAAGACTTTTGTCTGTGCAGATTGCTGCCTCAGCACAGGCTGCAGCCACAGGGATGCCACTGGCTGACAGATGCAGCAGAAGCAGCATGTGTCTCGTAGAGTGGATGTTTAGTCTGCCAGCGCACCACATGCCGAGCTCGTACACTGCAAAAATAAGTCTTTCAGTCCTGTATTTTATAGGGTTCTGAAACCATTTTTTCCTTACAGATAACGATTCCGAAACCTGAATTTCAGAATCAGCCAATACTAAGTACTGAACAGATACCAGTGAGTTAAATAAACAATTAAATACATAGCCTATATATTTTTTTTTGGGATGCACCGAATCCAGATTTTTAGAATCCTGAATACACTGGTTAAGATTCTGCAGAATCTGAAACCAAATACCGAATCCTCCTCCCATCCTCAGTCTGTTACCACAGTAACCACATCAATGAAGTAAAAAACGCCCTGTGCTGGGACTGTCCTTCCTTTGCCGTGCCTGAAGTTGCTGCATTTTGGCTGTTGTTTGTAGATTCCTTCATGCACAACTCGCATTCTTTTGGATGTTTCATACACAAATATTGTAACCGCGGCGATGTTGTGTATGTTGTTTGGAGACCTCGCCACCATGAGACAAATCGGCATTTCAAATTGAACACGTAGCTCGACTTGAATTGCCTTCTTTTGACTGAAAGTGCTGCCAAACAACACTTTTTTTCTGCTCATTAGGTCCATTTTTATTTTCTCACAGCCTACTGCATCGAACGGAACCCCTACGTAAAGACCTTCCAATAATAAACGGTGGCGTCAACCGAACCCCGGGAAAAAGCCCAATATTCGGTTGAATCCGAAGCCGAATCCTGGATTCGGTGCATCCCTAATATTTATAACAGCTAACCCGGTTTGGATGTGATATGATTGCTACCATTGTTGTATGACCTGCCTCAGGTTACCTTTTGTGAACAAATACATACAGAGATTAAATGCCGTGTAATATTAGAACTTTCTTTTATTATCTAGTTTGACAGTCAGTCATAACAGAAAAAGAACATGACAAAACTACTTTTGAAGTAGATTTTCTTCCAGGCTGAATTACGTGGTATTGGATCGGTGCATAGAGTACTTGGCGATGCCAGCATTTTATGCTGTATCGGACTGTTCTCCGATTACTGGTATTGGTATCACAACAACTCCAGTATTTTGTCAAATGTCAAATCGGTTTGTCTCAGTTTGTAGGAACCGGGCATATTCTTTTGATTTTTTTTCTGACCTCTTTGGACAAAGGTTGGCAAGATGGCGGCGCGACTTTTGCAGCAGCTTTTTGCTCTCCAGTTTGCAGCTTATTGGTGTGTATGCTGTAATTGCCTGTCAAGTTTTGTCAAACAAAAAACGTGTATTCTTGGCAAGAACGTTAACGTGGAATTCTATTTATTAATCTTCACCTCTTCCTTTAATGCTGCTGTGACAAGACAGCTTGGTTAAATGGATGAATCATTAGAAATCGTTTTTCGGTTCTGACTCATTAGATGGTATTCTTGAGTAAAAACATCATCACCATCCCATGTTGTCAGCAGACATGAAGCACATACTGTATCAACTTATCTGTTTTGTCAGGGAAATATTAGTTTTGGTGTAACATGACTTTGCCAGTTTGTGGACTCAGCTCTGTTTGGGACCTTTTTTAGTCTATAAAGGCGGCCCTTTTATTCAAACTGTAAAAGGAACCAAAGTTTAAGCTTGCTTAAACTTTTAAACTCTCAAGGACACACCAGCGTAAATGTGTCCATCTCTGCAAACTCATCTTGTACGGCCAAGCATTATTTAAACCTGCAAAACACTATTCTGGCTGCATTAGGATACAGGAGGGGACATGGTGTAGAATATCTCCAGAATGATACAGCTACAAAAAAGAGCATCTCGGTTTGACAAAGGCATCTTAACTCAAGTTCTATTAACTAGCGTTTTCCAGGATTTATAATTGTAGCCGCCTCTTTAAGTCTTCTTCAGAGGATAGAGATAGCTCAGTTGTCATGGTGATAGCTCAGTTGTCAGCATAATAAAACGTGTGAAACTCCCGTACAACTGAGCAAATTCAATCTGTTGAGGAAGACTGTGAGGCGCAGCTGAAAAAAACAGTAAGTGAACATTAAGCTCCGATTCTTTTGTCAGACTACTTTTTCCACGGTCGGGATTGAACACCTAAGGCGTTTTGTGTCCCAGAATCATTGTGTAATGACAATATAGCTTTAACAATATGTAAGACCTAGAGATGAAACACCACAAAAAAGGATTATGAAAATCTGTATTGGTAGTCAGTTTTAGAGCGTGTGGAATCCTGATCTTCATTCCTTGATGTGATAGGAGGTCTTTGAGGTTCTCAATGTGCTGATACACACACACTCACCTCAAAGGCCTGGACAGCCACTCTCCTTAAAGGTCTGGACAGTGTTTACATGTGTGCAGCCGCTCCTTTGATCGTCGTTTCGGCCAGTTGCTCCAAATTAATGACAAACGCGTGGCAAGAATCTCTGACCCCTGGCTTCAGTAAACAGGACTGCCGCTGTGTGTGCTGCGTCAGATCAGCAGCGTTGAAAGCAGGAATTTAAGGGGCACAGGAACTGGACCAAGATCACAACTGTGAAGCCCCCTAAGCATCGGCCATTTCAACTACAAGGCATTCCTACAGCGTCAGGCCATCATTTAGACATGTTAAGAGATGCGTTAAGGGTCTGCTCCCATGGTTCATTTGATTGATATCTATATTTTACCATCACTGTAAACGATTATCATTACACTTACTAATGTATTGCATTTGTCTGGGGATGATTTGGACCACAGCTGCCTGTGTAGGGATATCATGTAACAATAATTCAACACAGAGATTTGTTCATGTGTGTTTTCGGGTTTTCACCTTTAGTTCTTTCCAATTTGAACCAAAATCTATCCATTCATTTTGAGCTTCTCACCCCGTCTGGTTTGTGTTAACAGAATGCCTTGTTATGTCCTAGATATCCTCCAGCAGAACATCAACCCATTCCCAGGCTAGATGGGTTATTTAATCAGTGGGTCTGAGGTTCTCCCCAGGGTCTCCTTTAAGTTGGATACGCCTGTCAGAAGGCGGTGTCCCGGGGTCATCGCAATAAGATGAACAAACCACATCAATCCATGCGATTCCTAGTATCCAAAGACAGGCCAGATCCAAATTGTATTTGGTTGAATCTAGTTAGGCAGGGGCCTCTTGTAACTGCTGCAGCACTTGGGTCAATCTGCCAACATGTGTGAGACCCAAATGGATCCAAGGGGACCCACTATTAGCTTTGGATGACGTGATGTGTTACAGTAATACTGAGCACTTCAAGCTCTTCCTGGTTCCCAGTTGGTATACTGTAATCACATCCGAGTCAGATGGGGGGGAAATCTCTATTGGGGCACTTTTGATGCCAGTGTGAATATATGATTCAAGTTAAACATCCAGAGAAGTTGCAGTTGGTGTCCAACGCCTTCACACTTAAAGCTTTAGTGCGTAAATTTTACATATTAATGTACGTCCGTTACATTCCAGCCATCGCCAAATGAGTTGCGACAAAGCTTATCAACACTATCTGCTCCAGACAACTCTCTCTGTATTTCTCAGTATGGTTATGTTCAGAAGATTGTGACTTTCGCGCGCAGATCCTTGAGCGAAAATAATGACCTCTTCTGAAGAGTCCATCATGTTTTTTAACCTCAGTGTCCTCCTTGGCTACTAGCAACTAAGTGGAAGACGGGTGGGGTTGGTGCACAGTCACGGAAGGCTGTATCATAACAACATCTAATACTAGTGTATGTGGAAGGCTAATCTGAAGAGGTGTATTTTGATGAGTGGTTTGGATGTGCCCAGGGACGTATAATGACAGATGTGTGTGAGTAGGGAGCTCTAAAGGGAGGGGACCGCAATGGGGAAAGCTTTGTCCCCCCCAGGTACGGTGCTTGGTCCTGCGCAGTGGTGAGAGGAGGTTACGCTGGGTTGGGGGGTTGCGGCGGTGGAGCAGGTCTGTGAGGTAGGAAGGAGCCTGGTTATGCAGGACTTTGGGTGCGTTGGGGAAAAGGAAGTCAGGGTTCAGGTTCAGGTTCTGAAGGATGGTAGTGATGTGGTCACAGGAGCGAGTGTGGGTGAGGAGGCAGGCAGTCGAGTTTTGGATGTATTGGAGTTTAATTAAGGCTTTTGCAGATGAACCATAGACGATGCTGTTGTCGCAGTTGATTCTGGAAGTGATGAAAGCGTGAATCAAAGTTTCGGAAGCAGAGAAGGTGAGCGATGGGCGTAGACGGGCAATGTTTTGGAGGTGGAAGGCGGCAGTTCTGGTTATTTGCTTGTTGTGATTTTCAAAAGTGAGGTTGCTGTCGAAGGCTGCTGTTCTTTTTTGAGGGATTTTGGGCCTATGATGATCAAGTCAGAATTATTGCAATTGAGTTTCAAAAAGTTGGTTTGCATCCAGGTTTGAAATATCAGTGAGGCTCTGTGCCCTGTGTGATGTACCACAAAGGCTCTGTAAGTTCTTGTGAAGCATGGTCATATACTTCTGAATGTTTGGAACGCAGCGCGCCCTGCGCATTCAGTTCAACATGGCCGCCTGGGAAGACTAACCAAGCAGTTTTCCTGTACAAACATCTGTACAATTCTTCATGCACAGACCTCAGAGAGTCAAATAGCCTTAAATATGTGGTCAGAGAGCGACACTGCACCGGTAAAAAATAAGCATTTTGCTGGAGAGTTTGGTGAAACATGAGATTGCTTTGTCAAAGCTAAAAAAAAACGGCCTCATTGACATTGTTCTTAAGAGGTAGACAGTTGTTTTGGTTTGGAGATCGACAACAGTCACGTTAATGATTTGAGTAGATAAATGTAGTGTTTGGCAATACGTGGGTGTCCACCATGAATGCCTTTGCCAGGCAGCCTGCTTTCTTGATCTTTGAGTTCTTGCTTATTCACAGATTGTTTTGTCCGTACGCCCCCTGGTGTTTTGGAGAATACTGCATCAAACAATGCTTGAGCATAGATGTCTCAGTGGATGCTCATAGCGCGTGCACCATCTATTTAGTCCTGCGCCTCTACGGAGTCCTGCGCTATGTTGTCATGTGCCAGGATTTGTATAGTTCCCAAACATACTAATCAATGAATTTTTCAAGGAAACCGAGATGGTGCTATAATAAGTACTTAATTCAAAACAAAAGATGTGTTACTCTGCAGAGTACCACTGAAGACATTCTTAAAGCTCCAAGAGACATGGCTCCCCCCCCACACCCACAATTTAGGATCCTTGCAAATGGATGTTTTTCAGTCATATTATGTTGATACATTCAGAGCCAATAATGCCAACAAAAGGTTGGTCTGTCTGAGCCTGTCTGTAGATTTTGGGGTAAATACAGTGACCTGGACTTTGATGAAGGGCTGTCCTTCATCCCAGTGGATTGATCCGATCCAGGTAGGTCAGAGCAGGAGGTGTCAGAGCTCCCGTCCAGGTCCGTGTACTTGTTTCTTCATCAGTTGCTGACAATCACAGAGAGGCCTGCTGGGAGATCTGAGATGGAAGGAAAGACTCTGTGGCTGCTTGCCAGCTGGCAGCGTGGTAACCTTGGAGGGGTTGTTTTGGGTGTTGGGGCAGAAGTTGCTGGATTTGTGCTCCAGGCCACAGCACTGCCCGGCTGCACCTGGTATTTTTACACCAACAGTGATTGTGGCAGTAATTCTGCCCAGCCAACAACACATTCACAGCACAATAAGAATGTTTACATGCACATAATATTCAGTTTTTTGCCCTCATTCCAATAGGGAAAATATTCAGACTTAGCTGTTTATATGGCTAATGAAAATGAATATCCCTCTTATATTTTCGTTTACACGCAGCCATGCAAAACAGGATTTTTTTCAAAGTTTTCCTCCGGTGGTGGACTTGGACCATGTTGGACCATGCAAACACAGCGTCCCTCTTTCATTCCTTCTCCCACCTTCCTAGAAAAGGTCGGCGTTGTGATGTTTGCTCACATCCAAAAAGCTGTTGATATCCAAGTCTTTCATAATGTTTAAAAGTAGCCGTTTCTTTTCTTTGAGAATGCATCTCACTTGAATGGTTTGCGAGTTGGTTTGTGTACAACAGCCATCGGAACACACAAAACTGACCGTAAAATGTTGCAAACTGTGGTAAAATCCCAGATTCAGACGCATATTCCAAATGTGCTCTGTACATCTCCAAAGAATGCTCCTAAAACCTGAATAATACCCGTAAATCCCACGTCTTAATGAGAAAATGCTAAATTTGGAAAAAGGCCTTATGTGAAATATCCAAACACAATATGCTGTTTACATGACTCATATAAAATTCAGAATATTGTCATACTCCTCTACACCTCTTATACTACCGCAGATGTTCAAGGAGAACAAAATTGTCCATTAGCCATGAACAAAGACTGTTCATAGTGACATACAGTATATAGTCAATGTTAAAGGTCAAAGCAAATAAGGGCAGGTTCTCTTATTGTCACCATAGATATAAGAGAGGAGGCTCACATGTCTAAATATTGTGGTGCGAGCAACAAAAGCAACACTTTTTTGTATGTGTAGCTCAAATAACAATTTCAAAACAAATGTTGTTTTTCATGGTTGCCTCTGTCTAAAAGGCCGAAGAGAGGCAATAGCCATCCGTTGACTGTCACGGTGTCTGCAGACAAGTGAGAGAAGGTATTGATTGTCAGTTTAAAGGTATGTATGCTATGGTGGAATGTAACTAAGTACATTTTTCAAATGAGATTTACGTAGTGGTGTGTGATTTCAAATGGGGGAAGAAAAGGGCACTGGAATCAATATCAAACGTAGGGCAGGGAAGGGATGTATAGAATTCACCGGGAAAAATCAGAGTGGTACATACATACAAAAAAACCACAATGTGCAATTGTTTCCTTGTAACATAAATTGTTACATACATTTTATCTAAATTGTCCTTGTGTACAGAGCATTTATGAAATTCAACAAAGGGGGTACATTTCATAATCACTTGCCTGAACAGTTGACCTCCACAGATCCATGTACTTCGTACATCTTTTGACTTGATAAGACAGGGTTTGTTTGAAGCATAGTGAGCCTTTGAACCCAGAGCTGCCACGCTGAGAGTAGCCAACTTATTCTTCATCAGAAAGTCAATGGTAAAGAGCTTGGAGAGTGTCTCATTTGCTCATTTAACATCTGTTCCTTTTTGGCTGCTGCAGCGCCTCTTCATTAGAAATGCTGCCTGCTGATCGTGCTCTGGAATCTGCTTTCAGTCTGTGTGGCTGTCGGCACAGGAGTAAATCACGGGGTTCGGTGGGGTCAGGACCCACCCCCATCTAAGGGTTGTCCCTCCACTAAAAATATCATTAAAACCCCACTGTGTATTGTAAATAAATTATATTTCAAATCATTGTTTAAGTAGTAAGACAATACTAATGCAAGAAATGCTTTTTAAGTTTAGTGACATTTTGATTCCCCCCTCCCTTGCCTAACAGTGGTGTGGTCCACTGCTTGGATTTTTTAGTCCGGTGGGACCAAGGGGGTCAGCCTCTCCTTTCTAAGCGAAGCTCCTTATCGCACCATTTTGATGCTACCATCCATCACCCGCCGTTAGCATTCCATTAAAGACTATTTGTCCATTGGTCATTTCTAAAGAAACATGACAATGTATAAAACACTCATAGCTCACGTTATGGCTCTATAGCAGACGTTTTTGACAGTACCAAGGTAAGGACTACTAGCCAGTCAGAAGCAGAGTATGAGGGTGTGCCCTGACAGTACCTAGGTAAGGACTACTAGCCAGTCAGAAGCAGAGTATGAGGCGTGTCCTGACAGTACCAGGTAGGACTACTAGCCAGTCAGAAGCAGAGTATGAGGGTGTGTCCTGACAGTACCTAGGTAAGGACTACTAGCCATTCAGAAGCAGAGTATGAGGGCGTGTCCTGACAGTTCCTAGGTAAGGACTACTAGCCAGTCAGAAGCAGAGTATGAGGGCGTGCCCTGACAGTACCTAGGTAAGGACAACTAGCCAGTCAGAAGCAGAGTATGAGGGCGTGCCACACTAGCAGCTAGGCGAGCATTATAACGTGTGTTACAAAGTGACGCACGTTCATAACAGAACACATAACAGAAGTAAATGATGGACTATAACAGAGCTGTTTGGAGCAGTTAGTGAACAGTGTTTTCTGTTGGAGATGGTAAGTCCCTTTGGGGTGGACTTTGGGCTTTTTCACTTTGTAAACATATAACGTTCACAGAAAAGATATATAACACTATAAAGAAAAGGGAAAAAGCTAAAAAGCTAAATATGAGCTCTTTAAAAACAATTTATAGGCAGGCTATGAATAATGAAATGCTCAAGGATGTAGATTCATACTATTTTTATTGAAATGTAGGCTACTTGCTACGGGCAGAGAAGGGCAAAATAATTAAATCAATGCACATAATAGTGCCAATCTGAATTAAAAAAGGGCTACTTTCCATTTGCTAGACTGAGGAAATAAAACAATACAAGGACAGCTCATAAAATCATCAAGTGCTGTTGTGCTGCGCTGTTTTGATGTGGATCTGCAGGGAGAAGCCTGTCTCTGCTGGCACACTGGAGACTACCTTGGCCCGTTTGACCCACTCTGGATAGATTTTACTGTAATTCCGATAAGTACCTTGCCGGCTGTTGAGAAAGTCAAGCCTCTGTAACCGTGGAGAGCTGTCATATATTATCTGGATGTGCTTCTGTGGCATTAACGTTATCGAGACGGGCTGTAGCTGGTGCCGACTCATCCTCGCTGGCAATTCCTTGGCTTCATATACGTTAGACTGGCCGTTGGTGTTGTGAAGTTATTCACAGTGTTGGCCTGTTTTACCGGGGGCCTGTTTCAGGAAGGATTCTCTGAGTTTTTCGGTTCTAGAACAGCTGATGGTTCAATCAACTCACAGTAGGTTGACTCAGAGTTAAAAGGCAACATGAATGGAACCATGATACTACAAATTACCATGGCAACAACCACAAACAAAACGTTCGGCACACTTTATCCCTCTTAAAGTGGAACCACTCATGCGCACATACAGCGAGTTTTAATATATATTTATTTTAAAAAAGCAACACTGCTGCTGCTGCTGGAAAATAGCTAGAATTGGTGTGGGAGAAAATTGCTGCTAAAGTCAATGTGTAAGCGCTAATATAGTGTATTAATTGCATATTTAATCACAGGTAACCTATAATAGGTAGGTAACCTTTAATGGCTCTCATTGGTTTGTGTCCAGGGAACACTACAAAAACCTTTAAAAAACGTTTCAGAGCGAGGCACACTTTTCTGACGGATGTGCATTTGCAAAAAAACGTTATGCGACCAAAATGATGTGCTGGGATGTAGAGCGTGTCCACGATGGGTGGCGTTAGTGATATGAGGATGGATAAGGTTATGTAGGCTACATATCTGATGGCCTGTGAAGAAAACCGATACCTCTCAAATAGGTAGTTATCTGAAAAATAAAATACATTTATAGTCGGGGCCTCAATATCATCTCACGACGTATGTTTAACTCCCTGAGAAGTAATGCAGCTTCTTCATCAACGGGATTGGAAAAGGAAAATGCCATGTTCTGGGAACGTATAGTATATATATAGTTAATAAACCAAGATGTTTTTTTTATTTATGCAGATGACAACACTGTGCTAAAATGCGCCCGATACAGACTGAATGAATGAATGAAGAAATGAAAGAGCGCTGTGTCAGAGGGAGGAGACTGAGAGAAGAAAACCTGGTTCGGTTCACAGGCTCAGTTACCATAGTAACTGACTCTGAGGTTAAGTTACCTCTCTTTCTGAAACGGGCTGGAGTTCCCCCTCTCTCTCAGGTTAGATTTTTCTTTCTGAAACAGAAGACCCAGAGTTTCCCTCATCTCAGGGTTAACTAACTCAGAGACCCCTGGGCTCGGGCTTTGACTTCACCGCTTGCTTGTTTCTGTTTGTTGTAAGTCTACGCTACTCTAGTGCATTCAATCAGAGCGAGAACGCGACATGTAGTTTTTCCTTTGTCGCATACGCTACAGTCTAAAGTCACCGGTATCAGTTGACCGGTAATTACTGGACAACGGAAACTCAGGTCATGTAAAAAAAAACAAATTGGAAAAAAATCAAAAAAATTTCACCAGTCTGCTATGTTAACTGTTTTAAAGCTACTTAGCTTGTCTGGTAGCTTGTTGCATAGTTAGTTAGCGAGCTTGCTAATTCCACTCACTGTGGCTGGCTAGTTAGTTAGTTAGTTAGTTAGTTAGTTAGCTTGCTTGCTTGCTAGGAGGCTCAGTTCTCTGTTCATCATTTTCTGTAGTAGAGAATAGAATCACTACATCCGATTTTTAAAGAGAATAAAACAGCTTTGCCAACCTACTCACTGCAGTTCCACAACTACACATATCCTACTGTATACTAGTACAACTTTGTATGTATTATTTGTTTCACCTTCAAAAATAGCTCTTAAGATATGTTATGTTTACTCCCTCCCCCATCTGTTCCATCCAGTGGAAGCTTGAATCCGTTTTCAGCACCCAACCCTAACTTTTGCTTTATTCTTCACACAAACAGGACAACGCTGCTCCTGTCCCTCATATATGCACACCAAGATCAAAGAATAGTGTAAATTGGCAGCAGCTTCGTGTTGCAAGTCAAAAGGAACATAAACAGTTACTTTCAACATTTCAGTGCTAAGAAAAGGATAGGAAAATGCCAATTCCTCTAAAACAAATAAGGATGCCTGGTTAGTCATCCAGTGTTTCCTTGATTTGTGTAAAAAAAAACAAAAAACAGTAGCTTTCTATGTAGAAATACATAGTAACCAAATAGAATTCAATAGGCTATAGTATAGTCATACACACATTTTGACAAGCCTGCATGTAATGTAGGGATGTCCAGGGCTCACCAGCAGAGCGCCTGTCAATTTCATAAATAATGAATGCAAAGCCGAGAGTAAGCAGAATAGTACATGCACCAGAGGAAACAATTTTCTTCCACAGACAGAAATCAATATGCTCCTCTGCATTGCTGCTTTGAAGGCCAAAAAAATGATATTGCCAGATCTGCAATTACAAGTTTTTTTCCGTTCTATGGAAAAAATCTATGGATTTCTTTTTTGTTGATCGTGTGTATGGAGACAGAAAATAGTGAAAAATGAAAAAGTCTATAACCGAAAGATATTCACAGTAATTTACAATGACTAAAAACGGAAACCAACTTCATGTGTGAGAAATGTTAATGTAAATTACATTTTTTTTTAGGTCACTTGGTTTATTTTATTGTGGATCTGGATTGAGAAGGGGTCAGTGTCAGTTCACCTGAGCACAGTGTAAAAATATGTTCCTTTCTCCCCTTGAGACATTCTGTTTGATGGATTCTGTTTATGTACCCTCAATCAAATTCTCCCCAGATGACCTCACACTGGGGACAAACATCAGTGCGTTGTACCGATATTTGGTGTGTTTAGCTCAAGCAACTGCAAACCTGTGGTAGCTTTTGTAAAGCCCACTATGGCACCCCCCCCCCTCGCTGTAGATGAGAACTGATGGTGGAGAGGACAATGAGCACATTATGTCCCGTCACGCTTGTAATTCCCTTTGACGGATGGAAAGGAGATTCTCCTTTATGGAACACATGCACTGCTACTCATGCCTGGGTTTAATCCCATGTCTGGAGATGTTTTTTTCTGCGTCTGGTTTATGGGAAACGGGTTGAACATGTGCCCTGTGGGCTACAGATCATCAGCACTCACTGAATTGAATTGGAATTAACAGTTAATCTCAATTGGGCTTTTACATCCTCGCCAAGACCTCATAGACTTCTTTCTGTTGTACTCCACCAGGGGCTAATTGTAACCCCTGTAGAATGGGAATGTGAGCTCTCCCCCCTTCTTGCTCTGGGGCATATGTACATATTCTCGGTGGAATGCAGGAAAGGCATTGTTGTCCTCTTCTGAAAGGTCTTTCGAGGTCTATGAAAGTTATGTTCCCAAGCCCTCTGCATAGTGTAACTCACAGTCCACTAATTGCTGTAGTTTGAGTTTTCATGGAAAGAATGGCAAGGATGTGGTCACAGTTGCTTGGGATTTGTCTGGAGGAATGAAGGCATCAGTGGGCACGTGAGCAATGTTGGAGAGGGATACAAAAGGAGCAGCTATGAATTAGGGACCATTACTAATTACCATGGCTGCTGAGCTGAGAGTCATTCAGTTTGTTCAAGAAAGTTCTCCCAGTCACTCACACAGAAAGAAATGTAAAAGTTGTTGACCTGACTGTATCAGTTATCTTTGTGGTTATACTTTTGCAATGTTACTGGGCCACTCACACAAGAGCAAATATCACAAAATCAAACGTCTTAATGTCTTATAATATTTGACAAGGTAATGCAGTAACTTTTTGATTAAAACTGGGCAATGGCACCTATTGGTGTCTCGAAAGGGCAGCAAGATGTACAACTGTATAACAAGATAAATAACTGTTTACATTTTTGTTTCACTAGCCAAAATTGGCAGCAATGTGGTCATTTTCACCCCGGATAAACATGCCATCTAACCATCGGAGATGTAATCTTTAGAAGCTTCTTGGATTCGACACCATGGATGGAAAAGCTTTAAATAAAGGAAAAAAACGATTCACTGCCTTATTAAAAGGAACTGCCTGTAGCAACATTACTGCAAGATTAGAACTGTGCTAATCAAATTTGAATTGCGATTACGTTTTCCGCCCCTAACAATTACAAAAAACATTGTAATCCAGAAAAACATTGATGCACATTACGTTTTGCACGTAACCATTTCTTTTCTCCTACGTTGCTCTTGCTGAATAGCCTACATTCAGATATCAGCTACTTTTCAGCATCATTGTGCTAGCTGTAGATGATCTGTATAGCCTTCTAAACGGTATGCTGGCTGCTTAAACCAAAATGTAGCCTGCGTTTAAATGAAACACAGAACATGCGACGTGTAAATACGAAGGATCTGTCATCAAGCTTATAGCAGCTCCTGTTTCTCAAGGATGTGGGGATTTAGACTAACTGGAGTTTTATATTGGCTTCATTGACATATGATAGAAGGGAACAGGAGACGTTACCGTGCCCTGGCTGTGTGGTGATGCCAGGCTTTAAAGCAGCGGGCCATGCGTCCAAAGGCTGACATTTTCTCCATATTACATGTAAATCGAGCTCTCCTTGACCCCTCCACTCTACAAAACAGAAGTCTTGCATTGTCAGACCTTCCTCGACAGCACTGTGGTGGAGGGTCGGGCTAGCCCACGCAGTGATGTGACAGATGAAAAACATGCTCTGGTTTATTGGCATTTTTTTGTAAACCAATCACAATCACCTTAGGCTGTGCTAAGGGCCGGACGGTGCTTCGGCAGAATAGTGGAACATGTCCTTGTTCAAAGGTTGTTAGATGTCTGGATTTACCCTGCAGAGATCTGAGGAGCAGTTAACCAGTTAATCCACCAGAGTTTAAAACACCAACAAAAAGAAAGCAGAATGTAAGGGACATCCGGCAGAATATCCAGCGGCACCTGAACAATCCCCGAAGTGAAACCTCGTCAATATAGACTGAAAAAAGTTGAAACTAAGAAAAAAAACTGACCCTGAAAAAAGAGTGACATGACACGGGTTTCATTGTTTTGTTTTTTACAGTGGTATCGTATTGGGCATCAAGAATCATAACATTTCACTGGAATTGGTAAGGATAACTACATTTCTGGTATCAGTTCATCCATAGTCACCACAGTTGTGCTTGTTATGCTATTCAAATGTTTAAGCAAAGGAATTAATTATGTTCTTTATTTACACAGCGTGGGATTAATTTAGGTATTGGGTAGGGTTTACTTTTGGTGGTACTAGATTTTGGCCCATTTTTTAAAATATATCTATTAAGACATGTAATCATCTTCTGAAATCTGATACAGCTTTCGTTGAGTTATTGAGAGCTTCTGGATGCTTGTGAGGGAATCGTAATGGACGAAGCCTTTATAAAATCTCATAATGACGTTCTACCCATTTTCGCACATCCCCCTTTCTATTTTCACGACTGCTCTCACAGTCATTTGCCTGTAATTAGAAAAATGAGTATATCCAATGGATCTGTATCTCAAAGGCATTTTCAATGCAAGGCAATATGCGAGGAGAATTATTTCAACCAAATGTGTTGTTCTGCTCTTTTCTCGTTGAGAATAAAAGGTCTCCAGGTTTCCCCAGTGATATGGCCATCACTGGTTACACAGTCATCCTGTGTGGGGGGGATTCAGTTACAAGTGACAACAGTGTTGGCAGAGAGTATTTGGTGTTTGCGTCAGCAGCGTCTTTGGGAGAGACAATGTAATTTAAAACAGGAGAAAGTGCCTGAGGCTCTGACAGCTGCTCATCCATCCCCATTAAAAGCAACACCCATCTCACATTCTCTCATTTGGGTTTTGATGTACTTTATCTGTAGAACATGCTGTCTAACTATGCTATTGTGTAACATGCTGTTGTGTAGCATTATTCAACGCTGTTTGGTTTAGTAGATGTGTTTGCTGTAACCATGGCAACAGCAGTCAGTCTTTTTTTCCATGGGCTTGACATATTCAAATATTGAACTTCATCACCTGTTGCTTTGTACAATGTTAAGCAAATCACGCTGCTGTAGTGAGCGATGACATACCAGTGGTTTTGCATGTTTATCTTATTTACTGCAAATCACATGCACTTTACATCAGTATAGCCATTTTTTAAAGCACATGTAGAATGGATAAGCTTTTGCTAAAGGTTGCAATTGGTTTATTAGTCTTTTGTTTTTATTTTTACTATGGTTCGAATGTCACTGCAGATAATTTAAAGCTACTTGACACACTCAATCCGTCATGTCTGCTTTCAATGGTGTCTGTGTTACTGGGATACTGTAAGTGTATAGTGACTGTATTTCCAGCAATAATTTATCACAGGCTGTTAACCTTCAGAAGAGAGTGATTAGAATAATACATAAAGCTTGTTACTATGAATAAACTAATCAAATTTATTTGTTCCAGCATCTTAAAATTTCAAGATCTTGTACAGAATACTTTGGACATGCTTTTTTGAGTTGTAAACATTGGTTCTCCTGTCTGTATTATTATTAAACTTAAGAGAAGGTAATTACAATTTTAGATGGTTCTCTACCTTTGAAACTTACAGCAAAACAAATGTGTAATTTTTAATTGATTTGTTTTAATGGAAATCATTTTAATTAAACCATTTACTGTTTTTCATGCAGTCTTGTATGCAGTGGACCATTGTGGGACAGAATAAAAAAAAGAATAGTCAAAATCATAACAGCGGTCACAATATCCTGACTTTTAGTCACTACCTTCAACAACACTACATCCTACATGTCCCATAATCCACCACCATCTTGTCGCATTAGTGTGAACTGGCAGGTTTTAGAACAAGCTGCAGACCTGCAGATAGTTTAAGCAAGCTTACACTTGTCCTGTCTGGTCACAAATCCTTGGACTTAAAGCTATAGTGCGTAATTTCTGTCCCCCCATGAAGAATTGTAAGTAATAACAACAACACTGTTGGGGCATCCACATGATACAAGCCTTAGTAGCCAAGGAGGACACGTAGGATTAAAAAACATGATGGACTCTTCAGAAGAGCTCATTATCTTCACTCGATTCACCGAACGACTCAATCATCTGAACACTGCCATACTGAGAAACACAGAGAGAGTTGTGTAAAGCTGTCTCAATTAGCTTTGTAGCAACTCATTTGGCAATGGCTTGAATGTAACGGACGTTCGTTAATACCATGAAGTTACGCAGTGACGCTTTAAGAGACAGTGCAGTTCCATGCTGGATTACAAAGATCCGGCCTAGGATCACACAGAAGCTCTTTTTGGAAAGGCCCAGATGTTAGCCATCACACTAAGCAATAAGTACGACGCAAAGCTTGAAGCGATGCAGAGAATATTGAACTCGACATAACCTGATTCATGGATTCATGATCATGGATTGTAGTATTGCTAGATTACAAAGCTTCTGGAAGGCCTACAACCACACAGAAACCTTGTTGAAAAAACACATCTCTCCACTTCTGACCAAAACAAAGTCTCTAAACCAGGGGGTTCAAACTTAACTTATTATAATATAAGAATCACATCAAGGGCCATACATGTTTAGGTAATTGATATGCTTTTATTTAATTGAAAAAGTCAAATATATTTGACTCTATTAATGCATATGTCATATAATCTTCTCACTTACAGTTTGGTCGACAGTCCTAATAAAAGTCCGTAAAAAGTTTCTTAGCCATCACAGAAAGAAAGCGCCAAGAAATTTTGGAAAAAGTGACCAAAACTTTGGCAAAAGTGACAAGCGAAGATGGGTTGAAGAGCCAGGGTTGATACACTGTGGTTGATTGAAGATGGCAGGCAGGTGTGAGCGGCGGGAACAGGTGATTGTGGATGGGATTCAGGTGTGCGTTTGTCAGCTGGCTTCAGCAGGAGGGAGAGGGAGGAGAAAAAGAAACAGCAGGGACAAAACATGGCAGCTTGACAGTAAACAAAACGGCCAGCCGGACCCCAACCACAACAGTGAGTTTAACTCCACTTGTATCTTTTTTTTTGTTTTAGGAAAACAAAAGAGATGTGAGGTCTGATTGGCAGCATTAATGCACTTCTATTTAACCTGCTGAAGTTAGTCAATTATTTCTCCTGTCAAGGTTGTGAATCAGAATGACAATTGCTTCACCATGGCAGTTCCACTGCTTCCCCATTTCATTCGCGCACCTCATTAGCATTTCCCTTTGACCGGGTGATGCTCAAAAGGAAGGGATGGCAATCCATCTCTCCTCGGGTTGCTTTTGTCTGTCTGTGGTGCTGCAGAGAGAATGGGAGGGATTGTTTCCTTCATTGTCAAAGATTCACCAGGGATTTGCGAGGTTTTGCTCACACGGGAGACTTCACTGTCTGCCTCTCCAGACAACGACAGGGATTTCTCAGGCTTTTGATTTTATGGAGGATATGTTTTAATTGCCTTTGGATAAACTCTTTGAAATCCTTGTCTTGGATTCAAATAAACAAGATACATAGTACCCCATAGTCCACTCAATATAGCTTCAGTATGGAGACATACTGTGCTTCTAGGACCTCTTCTAAGCTGTTATTTCAGCCGCTTGTACCCTGGATCTCGTTCTTTTGCTCATGACCCAGCCTCTATGACCATAGGTGAGGGTAGGAACGAAAACTGACCGGTAGATCAAGAGCTTTCCTTCTGGCTCCTCTCTCTTTTCGTCACAACGGTGCGATAAATTGAATGTAATACCGCACCCGCTGCACAGATTCTCAGACCAATCTCCCGCTCCATTGTCCCCTCACTCGCGGACACTCCCCAATGTATTTAAACTCCTTCATTTGGGGTAAGGACTCATTCCCTACCTGAAAAAGGCACTCAGTTTTCCACTGAGAACCATGGCCTCAGATTTAGAGGTGCTGATCCTCATCCCAGCCGCTTCACACTCGGCTGCGAACCGATCCAGTGACTGCTGAAGGTCACAGACCGATGATGCCATCAGGACCACATGATGAGGTCACCAGCCCACCGCACTGCAACTCAGACTACCACCACGACTACGCCTCGATATCCTGTCCATAAATACTACAAACAGGATTGGTGACAAAAAGTAGCCCTGGCGGAGGCCAACCCTCACCTGAAATGAGTCTTACTTACTGTCAAGAACCCGGACACGGCTCTCGCTTTGATCATACAGAGATTTGATGGTCCTGAGAATTGACCCCCTCACCCCATACTCCCGCAGCACCTCCCACAGTATCTCCCGGGGGACCCGGTCATACGCCTTCTCCAGATCCACAAAACACATGTAGACTGGTTGGGAATACTCCCAGGCTCCCTCCAGGATCCTCGCGAGAGTGAAGATCTGATCCGTTGTTCCACGACCAGGACGGGCTCCACGTTGTTCCTCTTCAACCCGAGGTTCGAATATCGATCGAAACCCTCCTTTCCAGCACCTTGGAGTAGACTTTACCAGGAGGGCTGAGAAGTGTGATACCCCTGTAATTGGCACACACCCTCTGGTCCCCCTTCCTGAAGAGGCAAACCCCCACCCCGGTCTGCCACTCCTTAGGCACTGTCCCAGACCTTTGCTGTTCAATTCAATGTTCAATTTTTTTCAGTAAAATAATGTTAGAAAATGATTTCCTTTCAGTAGTTTCAAATTCAACAAGCTATGTGTTAGAATACTGAAAGCAGCAGAAAGTCAGAACTGAGTACTCTTTAACATCTGTTCATCAAGTTATTTTGTTAATCATATTCAACGTTATTGCATATATTCCTTATTTTGTTACAGCCATCTATTTACTGATGAGCCGGTATTCCACAACCCTAGCGCCCTAACCCTAGTAACTCCCCACACACACACACACACACACACACACACACACTTCCCTCCCACCACCCTCGTGCCCCCTCTGCAGGGACTTGTGCCTTAGCCTGCGTTTGCTCTGGAGGATCCTAGTGACCTAGATTCAGCCGGAGTTTACTGATGGCTCCAGCCCGGGCTGTTTGCAGGCCGCTGCTAACGCCAAATCCACGCTGCGCTTTGCACATCAGCGCTCTGACCCACATTACCATGGCAACAGCTCCACAATGCCCCCGCCCATGCAGCAGCGGCGGCTGGCGAAAGGGAGAGTGTAGGGCTCCAGACTTGCAGAGCAGCGAATGTTGGGGCTGTACCCCCTTAACTCCCCTTACCCCCTCACTCTCACTCCCTATGCAGTGCATTAATACACACATGAAGATGTCATGGCTCCATGGGGTTTTATTTCCCCAGTTTTGAGGTAGACTTTTTGTCTTGTAGTCGCCAGTGATAGAAGCAAAAATGTTTCTTGTCTGTGTCTCTTTTAAGCAACACTGGTGACTCCCGTTGCTCCTCCCATCCTGTGCCATATGCTCCCATAATTCACTGCTACACCCCCACGTGTTGAGGTGCACTGTCAGGTCTGCTCTGCCCTTTCTCCATCTTGGTCATTTCTTTTGTTGAGTTTCAAGCCAAACCACACTCCGGAACATTACTTATTAAAACAGGTCAAAGTGTTTTGTTTGATATTCACACTGGAGTTGATTCAGATCTTTATTCAAAGGTAGGAATTGAAAATGAACAGCGACAGAAACAGGTTTCGCTGCTTGCTTCAACACAAAGGGAAGCGGGCAGTTTGGGTTCAGCTCACATTACAAAGTTGGCCCGTGTCCATGTCCGTGGCTCTTGCCAACAGAACTGCCTGGAATAAGACTGACTCTGCTCAATTTTATCACAATAACACACTGTCACTTCACATTTACGCTGGCTGAAACCTACCCTGCAAACTGCCACCACTCAGCTCAGATAACACCAGCGACAATCAGCACTCTGTCTGACGGTCTCTGGGTACCTGCTGGTGCAGTTTGTAACATGGCTAATGGCCACACAGTGGCAGCCAGGCAGACTCCCAGACAGGCAGGTCCCACCCGGCCTAATGTTCACCCTCATCTTCAGTAAACCATAGAAACTGTCAGCTTAGTTTTAAAACTGTTGTGCTTACTGGACAAATACAAGCATTGACAGTCAAATCTACATGCTACAGGTCCAGGATTGAAAACTCTAGATATGTGATGTTGAGTCCTACATTCCTCAACTGGTCTCATGTCCCTTGAAAAGAAGTCCATATCGACGAAGTTTCATTTATGTCACGTTTCATTCCCTCACCTTCCGTTTTCTTTGCGTTCTAAACTTCGGTCAATTCTTGAAACATCCTCCAAGCTACAACTGACAATAAAGTTATATTTATCCTGTTTTGGAGAAAATTTTCATCTCACTCAATTGCTATTTTAATTCCAGAGCTTGTCTCCCTACGTGCACACGTTCCACCAAAACAAGTTCTTTCCCGAGGCTTTTTGCAGAGGCACCGTTTGCTTAGCATCACCAAGGACGATTGTGATTGGTTTAAAGAAATGCCAATTAACCAGAGCACGTTTTTCTCCCATCCGAGAATGCTGTGTGGACTAGCAAGACCTTCCTCTACAGAGCTGTGGATAGAGTTGTGGCAATTCAAGACTACTTGAAAACTTAAACAGGATGATAGATGAATTCATGTTTCCTATCAGACTTCACTGTCTGCAGCTTCAGCCTCTTTCCAGTACAGTTCATGAACACAGGGCTTCAATATCTGAAAACACACACTTTGATTGTACTGCGGCAGATGAAACTGACTCCTCTGTCTTTTGATTTCATGGTGGATCTATTTGAATTGCTTTGGGATGAAATCTTTAGAAACTCCTCTAACACTCCTACATCAATAAACACACACTATAGTCCACTCAATATAGTTTTAACACTTTTGCTAAAAGGAGAGAAAGAACAGTGCTTCAAAGAGAACGGCTAAGCTTTTCTGAGGTGATACCACTTTGGAAATTCAATAAAATAGACTGCAGACATCTCATAATCCATCTACATTTTGCATTAGCAGTTTTTGTTACAAGTTAAACTAAGCGTGTATGAGGATGGCAACACAGTTCAAAAATTCCTTCATCCTGATGGGAATTATAAGCAAATTCATTTAAAGTGCATCATCCAAACTGGCTTACCATGCTGTTAACATAAACACATGTTCCACCAATAACTGTAGGATGACTTATTTAGGATTTATTTTATCTGCTATAGACCTGTAGCCTGAGCCCCTATTTACAGTGTCTTATATCCAGATATTACCTGGATCCTGTTTAGTAGACTTTTGTTTACACAAGTAGCCTGGGTTTAACCAGTGCAGGGGGCTACTTCAGGGGGGGGGTACATTTGAGACAATGGAATATGATGAAGTTTGGACTGGCCCAATTCAAATGAATGAGAAGGCTTGGTTTACTTACGCAGGGCTACTTTTATTCTGATCGCAGCCATGTGTGTCTCTGTTCTGCACTTCATGCCAATCAGGATCAACTCTACTCAATCCAGAGGGCGGGGTAATGCATCTCAAGCTTCTTAGTACTAAAGGAAAAGGAATCAATGAAGCAAAGCCTGCAACATAGTTAGAGCAGTCAACTTGAGGCCCCTGCTGATCTCTCATGGCATACTCTTATGACTAGGACATAAGGAATAAGGAAATGCACTCTCTGCATTATGGCGGTTTATAGGAAACATTAATGTCGTTGCTGTGCTGAGTTTATCATATTATTGTGGGGAAGAGGAGGTCAGAGCCGCGGTGCCAAATATGATCTCTGTGTGTATTCCACATTCACATTGTAGAATAAATGGGCTCACTGAACACGTGCTAATTACAGTTTGGCTAGATATCTGAAAACGATAGATTAACACAAACACATGGAGGACTCTCATAGATGAACAAGACAAGTTTGGGTAACGTCCCAACTTAATAATAGTTTTCCATCCAAGAACATCCTTTTTATGATCAAACGGATTCAATATTTTGTCTTTGAAAGAAATGAAGTGGCTTAATGGTCAAAATATTTACCCACTAATTGCAGCAATATAGAGCTGTTAATGTGATATTATTGTGATACAGTCTGCTTGTGCCAGCTGACAACAGAGTGCAGCTGTCGGCTTCAGTCAGTGTGTGAAATAAGATTCTTCTCACTCTTTTAATACTGAATTCTGTTATCCCTTTAACAGTTTACACCTGTTTTTTCCCATGAACATTTACTAGGGAAATCACAATGAGTCAATTTGAAAGACATACACAAAGACACACAGACACACACACACACACACACACACACACCCTTTCCTTGGCCTTAGGGTCAATGGTCTGATATTCCATCTGAGCCACCTTTATCTGCCCTAAACAAGCTTTTCCAGTCTGTCAAGCCTTATTCCATGGCAACCACTGAAATAAAGGTCTGCAAAACAAAGACTTCAGAAAACATCTTGTGTTGGGTACAAATCTCCCCCCAGTGAATCCACTAAATGCTTTTTGTTGAGTGGTACCTACTCCATTTTCAGTGCAACCTCTGGAACTGATCCTGAAGACTCAATTTCAGCCCAAGGCCCTAAACAAGGTCTTTTTTTGTCATCTACTACAAAAGAATGAACTAGTAAGATAATTCCAGTTTCTTACAATTTAGGCATGATGGCTAAAACTACAAAAAAGACTTATTGATCATAGTAACATTGTACTCTCCAAAGTATTCGCAGAAGTCTAGGAAAATGGCAACATTTCCAGAACAAAGTCCGACGTGGTAAAAACACGAGCAGTCAAACCATCAAAGAGGCTGACCGTCTTGCTGGATTGTCTAAAGATAAATCCACAATACTCTGTTTTTGTTTTAAAATGGCATAAAAAAAAACCAACTCTGTTCTCACGACCGTCTTTGCACCGTTTCATTCATAGTACCGTGTCTTCATTCATAGTAACATGCCTGAAAACGCATATCACCGACCGGGCATGGGTGTGCCGATGTAAACACAATAATTAAGGCTATCTGGACACTACTGGACTGAATTGCCTATAAAGGGTTGAAAAATCAGTACCCAAGTAAAGTAATGACGATTAAATCTCATTAGCGTCAGTGATCATCTATTAGGGCCCAATATCTGACAGCGGCAAAGGCTTGAAGGAATTCTTTCTTCCGGCAAAGTAATCGCCGTTTTAAGGGGCTTAACATTCTAAAAAGCTCACTAAAACTCACATATGTAGCATGTCAAGAAGTACACAAAAGCTCATTGGAGCCATACCCCAGACCCAACAGGAAGTCCACCATTTTCGAAATTAGTGTGTTTTTGCCCAATTCTACATATCATACTTTGACAAAAAGACCCACGGAAGGTGGGTGTGCCTGAGGCTGCTGGTGTTTTCTGGGAGTGCGCCTCCCTGCTTGCAATGTTTAACAAGAAATGGACGTATCCTCTTCATTTTCTAAAGCGGTATGTCAGCTTCAGCACACATTGCAACAAAATCTACCACAAAATCTATGGATTTTGTTGTTGACTCAATGTTAACCTAGAGGGATTTGCCCGCTGTGCATTTAGCTTTGTTCTTGAGATGAACATTGTTACATGTGATTTTTGCGGGTCCAGCCAACAGTATGTTGACTAAACTTACAAAACAGTTGTCCAGACTCATAGTAGTCGGTATTGTTCAGCCCAGTGTATATAGTAGTCAATGTAGAGTTAAAAAAATTAAGAAAAATGCCACCGTTGGCTTATAAGGAGCCACTCGCTTTGACATTTGTTTTCCCACGCAACAAACTCAACGTGAACGTGAGGATGTATGGTTACTAGGCAACACGTTTAACAATGCCATTTGGCCATGGTTTAGGTAGAGACCTTTCTATGCTTATTGTTTAAAACTGAAAAAGGAAAAAGAAAAAAAAAGAAAAAATAGTTTACTTAATGTCAAGAAAATATATATGCAAATTCCATGCAATTACGCGTGTATAAGAGAATTCTGTTTTTAGAGGTTGTGATTCCGTCCGCGTTTTCCGCATCACAGAAATCATAGAGCCGTACCCCTAGTGGCAACAGGAAGTAGGCCTAAAAGTCAAGGTGCTATACTTTAGTGATCTCCTCCTAGAGATTTCATCGGATCAACTTCAATTTTTTCTGTGCCATCTCAATACCTTAAAGAAGAAAAGTTATTTAAAGCTTGAGTTTTTATCCAACGGTGTGGCCGTGATGTGGCGGCCATTTTGAGCATATATCAATACAGCAACAAAGAAGTTGCTGTAGTTTGAGTGTACATTGTCATATCTGCCCAAATTTTCTCACAATTTACAAGGGTCCAGGCCTAAGGACACATATAGGCCAAAATTTACTTTTGGTCATAGCGCCCATGAAATCTGACTTATATTGATTTATTTAACTTACTTGACTTACATGAAACTTTTGTGTTGTCTACTCTAGCCACGCCCATGCAATCAGGCCACGCCCCCCTTTATGGCTTTTGAAACATTTAAGGTAGTCTTGTGTGAGGTATCATTTTACTCAGCAGAGTTCCTTTTTGATTGGTGATAGTTTGACACGCCCCCTATGCTTTAGCCACACCCCTTTTATTGTTCATGATCCGTTTGATGTAGACTATTGTGTGAGGTATCATTGAGCTCAGCAGAGAGTTCCTTTGCCATTTGTCATAGTCTGGCCCGCACCCAATGCTTAACCCACTTCCCCTTTCATAAATGGGGTCAGCATTGTATTTAAATGTCTGTTTTAGCAAAAATAATCATGTTTCTGTCGTCACTGCATTCCAAGATCACAACAAATAATATGGTGAATATCATGTTATTATTAACAATAGGCAGGATTGCCAAAACCTTTAAGTACTTGGGAATGGGGCTTCCACTTTTGAAACAGTCCGACAAGCTTTTACTTTGAAGCAGTCTTCCCCTCATTCCTCTTCCAATTCAGTGGTAGACTGATTTCCCCCCCCCCCAGCCCCAGTTCCCAGCATCTCTAAGCCTTACGATAAATCCAGACTTGCCAATTGTAGCCCAGCTGTTGGACACCAGTTGTGCCATGATCACAGACTGATGTGTGAGTTGATGTGAGCACAGGCTGGGGGCCGAACACAATCACAATGAACCACCCAGAAGCCCCTCAAGTGTCTACTTCTTTCCCACCATTTTCCACATATTCCTATCCCTACCAGTGACAACAGTAATTAATGTGATTGTAATTTTACGTTAGTATTATTTACGTTATAGCTGAGTTTTGTTGAACACTGGTTGAGTTTGCTGTTGTGTGCCAAAGAAAAGGTTGGCCTCCTTCACCCTGTGCTGTTTCACTAAAGCAGTTGGGATGGCCGTCCACTCCTGTTTTCTTAACTGTTTTTTGACCAACCTAAATGCCCATAGTGGCAGTGCCCAGACATCTAAAATGTGGCCCGCAAAGTCCTCAAACCTACTCAGTAACTCTCAGCTCTCTCTGTTTTGCCGAGTTGTTCCCTTTTGAGAGGAAGTCTCATGTAGTTGTCGACCTGTGACACTGTTCAAATTAACCGGCTTAGATAGAAACTGGATCCATATTTATGAGCTCATTGTTTGGTTTAAGAATACCCTGCTCACATCTTTATCCAAATAGATGATTATGACCAAACAGGAGCTTGTCACATTTGATCACCACCCAAGATCACAGAAGACATTGTGTCAAAACATTGAAGGGAGTCAATTTCAGCGCAATCCATAAATTCTTTCTGCAGCTGTCCGACAATTTCTTTTCAAATCAGACAACACATTTGCTGTTGTCTCCTAGTAGCTAACCCCTAAACATAATCTCTTCCTACCAGGCAGACATGTCAGACTATGTTGAGAGAAGTATGTGTAAAAGTGAGAAGGGGAAATAAAGCAACTGAAGAACTTGATGTGCCAGCAGTAATAACTCAAGAATGGTATTGTTTTGTCCTGCGCCATCACAGCCTTCAGTGGTGCAAAGTTAATGTGAGGAGGCATTTGGCAGATGGCAGCCTTCTCTTCATGCAAGGATGTGAATAGGGATATTTTGCCCCTTTCTTTTCTCTTCTGGTAATCTCTCCCCAAGGCACCAGAGACACAGAAGAAAGCAGGGGACAAACAGGAGACAGAGACAGACACTCGGCATTAGAAAGTCCTCTAAACAGCTGTTTTTGTGGGTAAACTCCTTTTGTCCCTCCACCCCTGCTGTGGGCTGTGAACAGGATTTGGTCTTCCCTGTTTGGGAGTAGCTACTGACAAGTGTCTCTGCTTTACAAAGCCAGATTTTGTGCAGCGTAATGAAAAGAAGACCCAGCTATTGGATCTGTGGGCCCTGCAGCCCCAATTCAGCATTTCAGTTCTTAACAGTTGCACCACCCAATGTTGCTTTATTATTACTGTTACGTTTTAAAAGTTATATTATAATGCATCACAGCGACACTAACACCAGAGCCATCTGACCACCAATGTAAATGTACATTCTGCGCGAGGGCTGCACAATTAATCGCAATTGTATCGAAATCGCAATACGGACTAGTGCAATATCCAAATTGCAGGGGGGCGCAATATTTCTTAATGGCAAAATATGTGTCAAACCATTGGGAATTAAGTATTGTGGTGCTGCAGGGATGTCCCGGCCTACAAATCTTATCATTTTAATTTCTTTTAATGTTAATCATTTTCAGTGAAGATATTGATACAAAAATGATCATTTCCTCCAATATCGTGAATCATATCGCAATATCTGTCAAAATAAATAATCTCAATTAAAGAATTTCCTCATATCGTCCAGCCCTATTTTGTGCTTGAGTGAGAGAAACAAATGAAATCAGCCAATGATGTTCTTGCTGTGGATTTCACTTAACTATGTTATTAATACAGTTTAATTTACTAGTAACAGTTGGCACTATTTACACTGCTTTAATAATTTCAATCAGGAGATACTTCAATAGAATGGAAATGAAATGGCTGGACACTGGTGAAGGGGGAAGAGGGTTGCATCGATTCGTACTGAAACGATAGACAGCAGCAGAGAGGAGAGCAGATTGACAGAGACGATATGATAGGCTTAGGCAGATTGTGGCAAAATCTGGTTAAAAAAGCCAGAGAGCAGGATACAGGATAACACATACAGGTTATTGTGAATGAGTAAGAGCGTAAAGAGAGTCTTCCTGACTGAACTTATGCTAAGCTTCAGTTGTTTGGCTGCTTAGGGTCAAACTACCAGAACAAGCCACAGATCCCACGTTTTTGACCATACTATGGTTTTAAAGTATGACTTGTTTGCAGACTTTTGCCTAATTACGAATATTCTACTTTTTGTGAAGGGGGTTCGGCGTGAAATTCATTGATGTACATGTAATAAAGTAAACAAGCCGCGTTAGCTGCTCTGAGCTAATGTGTGCTAATTACTATAGCCGAGGGTCACTGCTAAGGCTTCATAATCCGAGCCAGTGTGAATCAAGACACACTTGGATTAACTACCTTTTTGACAATAACAATGTATAATGCTACTTCTTCTGTTTTTACCCTTATGTTTCTTACCCGTCTGACATATTTTCACTCAGACCATTTCACTAAGAGGCAACTCAATAATACAGCGATAAAGCTTACACTAACGTTAACGACAGTAGACATGCAGACATTAGATATCAAACAAAAGCCAGAGACTTCAGTATATCGTATTAAGTTGCTGTGAGATGTAAAATAACCACTTTGAAGCAGAAAATGGAAGATAACCCACAAGCCCTACAGGTAGAAAGATTAGCATTTATTAGGGCCAGAGCTGTGCCAGCCGCAAAGGCCCTATTGCAACTGAAGGGATTATTATTATTCCTTCTTTCTTCCTGCAAATGAATCGCTATTTTAGGGGCTTAACATGCTCAAAAGTTCACCAAAATTGGCGGTTGCATCAAGCTAACGTTCATTTTGTCACCTATTTTTAATTTAGTCTTAGTCTTGTGCCAAATGTCCTTGTTAGTTTTAGTCATATTTAGTCATTCACATGTTTTTTTGTTAGTCAAGTTTTAGTCGAGTGAAATTCTTATTATTTTAGTCTAGTTTCAGTCAAAAGAGAACTGAGGTATCTTTGTCAAGTTTTAGTCTAAACATTTTAGTCTTTTTTAAAATAAATTATTTCTGATAAACATTTCAGTTCAATAGTGTTTCACACATCTCAAACATTGGTTAAATGTTATAATTACCTGACAAAATACACTTGTTGAATGATTTTTGTTGAATGCAACTTTGTTAACCGCGTCTGGTTTTATATCGAGCCGGGCTTCCTCCCTGAGGTCGTCTATAGGCCAAACTTGACGTTTGGTCATAGCACCCCCTGCTGGCAACAGGAAATCTGCCTTATATGACAAACATCATCCGATTTACATGAAACTTAGAATGTGTGGTCAACATGTGATACTCAGCCCCCCCTACACTTTAACCACATCCATGTTCTCAGGCCACGCCCCCTTTTATAACATTTGAACCATTTAAGCTACAGTCTTGTGTGAGGTGCCATCAAACTCAGCGGAGAGTTCCTTCTTCATTGGTGATGGTTTGGCCCGCTCCCTATGCTTAATCCACGCCCCCTTCCATAACTATTGACCCATTTAATGTAGACTATTGTGTGAGGTATCACTGAACTCAGCAGAGAGTTTCCTTTTGATTGGTGATGGTTTGACCCGCCCCCTATGCTTTAACTTCGCCCCCTTTCACAGCTAATAAACTGTTTTATGTAGAGTGTTGTGTGAGATATGATTGAACTCAGCAGAGAGTTCCCTTTTCATTGGTGACTATTTGCAGTGTCTGAGTGTAAATGCACTTTGTCAGCTTTTAGTTTCACATTTCTTTGCACTGGTGTTTGAAAAAGACGCTATCAGTGACTGCCCCTAATTTCATTCAACAAACTGACTCAACCGCTGATAAATGCTGACTAGTACAGTGCCAAACTGCGAAAATAAGTTGGTTACAGTTGGAAAAACACGGCCCAACAGTGCCCCATGTCCAACCGACTGGCTGCTGGGGTGTATCGGGTCACAAAGGATTCCCCCAACCACGCTTGTCAGATGGCCCGCTGAGAGCCAAGTTCTGTCTGAGATTTCTGGATGTTAAAAGGAAGTTTTTCCTCGCTGCTGTCACACCAAATGCATGCTCTTGGGGGGAATTGTTGGGTCTTTTGTAAATCATAGTGTGGTCTACACCTACTCTATCTGTAAAGTGTCGTAAGATAACTTCTGTTATGAGTTGACACTATACGTAAAATAGATTTGAATACAATTGAATTGAGTTAAAAGGATGATGCTGGCAGGTGTCTGCAAGATGTCTCCCAATGCTGTTGGTAAACGTTATCTCATCTACCACCATTCCTAGTGGCTGCTTCTAGCAGGGCTTCTTGTTTTACAACTTTAAGTTTAACTTTAAGGTTTAAGTTAAGCCTAAATATTAAGCTATTATTTAACGGCATCATATCTCACAGTCAGACTAATAATTGATTGGGCTATTAGAGTTACAAATCACTTAGTCATGGCTACTAAAATTAAGTTTATTAATATAGTGATAATATGAAAAACTAGGCAGCAGTGCCCCAGTGGAACCGTTGGCTTTATTGTATCCCAGCTGCCAGCCTGTGTGAGCTGCCTGACTAATGACTTTTTTTGTTTGGGTCTACTCTAAGTAGGCCTGACAGGGAGGAATGAGAGCTGTTTCACCTGCTAATGTGGGAAAAATAGCAGACAAGGGCAAAAAACAGAAACACCTTGACCTGCAACATGGCAGCCTAAATTTCCAACATACAGGGACTTAACTTTAGGATTAATGCAGAGGGGGCTGCACAGCCAGTGATCTTTCCAATGGGTTATGATGAATTTGATATAAATGGTGAATATCCCTTTGCTATTATGAGGAATTAATCCACTATACAAATAAAGCACTAAAAAACATATTTGTGGTTCATCTGAGTCATTTACAGTCAATCTGTATTTGCAATCCTTCATTTCTGATGATTTAGC
>NC_045750.1:18145727-18147954 GCF_008692095.1 Etheostoma spectabile | reverse complement strand
AGCCAGTAAAAGAGTTCTTTTGTGAAGCAACAGCTACCTATTCATTTGAACCTCTTTGCCTCAGCTTAGTATCATGATCGTTTGAAGCTAGGGCTGGTCCCAAAATACTGGTACCAACACGTATACTTTTCAATAAAATTCCTGTTATATCATCTACTACACAAGATTTTGTTACAATTTAGGTCTAAAAATGCAAAAAAAAATAACACCTATTGATCATGATAACCATGAACTCACCAATGTATTTGCAAGGCAAGAATCTCCATCAACCCATCAGAAATCATCAGCTGGTTTCACAGGCCGACGATCGTTGTGATTGTAAGAGTGCTCATGTGTGACACACGTCGTCAACTAGAGGAGCTAAGCCTTGCCCTAATTTACAGACACAGAGCCAAGTATAGGAGAGAAAAAGAAAGGGGCAAGACTCCCAAAACCTCTGCTTTAAACCATGAACACCCTGGTGTTCTCAGAACTGAACTTAAAATACAGGTTTTCTCAAATGTAAAGTCACTCCACATTCAGAAGCACACTGACAAGATTACCTACATAAGAATTGATGTGTGGGATATTGAATGAAAGTCAATTTTTCAATACTTAATCAAGCTGAACTATGTTAATTGTAACCCAGCTCTGTATAAAGCAAGGCAAGGATAGTGGAAAGTAAATAGTAAATGTTTTTGAGGTACAGTACCTTTCAGAAAATGTAGGAAGAAAGAAGAAACTAATACAAGGAAAAAAAAAAGAACAAAGAATGGAATTAATATTGAATTTGTATTAATAAAGCAGACTTTATTAAGGTTATCTTATGTTTTTATTCTCTTAATCAGCTGGCCTGCAGTCAAAGACATGTGTATGTGCAGTTCACTGGTTGTCATATTGCTACAGATGAGTTGCTTAGTCACTCAGTTTTGAATATTTATTTTGAAACCATTCGCTGCACCTTCATAAGTCGTCTAGTAGCAGGAATCCATGATGCGCCTCATGCTCATGAACCTCATGCCGCTCATGCCCATGCTCATGAAGTTCCTGTACTCTCCGGGCCTCATGTACCACATCCGTCCTCTGAAGTTGGGCTGCTCGTACATCAGCCAGTGGCCCTCCATCACATTGCAGGACATGAAGTTGGACATGCTGTAGCGGTCCATGATGTTGTCGCAGTCCTCCATCAGCTCGTGCATCTGACCCTGGAAGTTGTCCCTCTCGTAGATCCTCATCCTGTAGGAGCCTCTGTACATGGGGATCATGCGGCAGGACCTGATGCAGTCGCTCATGCCCATCATGCTCATGTAGTCGGCGTACTCACCCCTCCTCAGGAAGTACTGGTTGCCCATGAAGTTGGTGCGGTCATAGACCATGAAGCAGCCCTTCTCCACTCTGCAGGAGTGGCAGTGGCTCATGTAGGTGGACATGTCGGGGCAGTCGCTCATGCACTCGTAAGAGCGGCCCTGGAAGTTCCTCTCCTCATAGAAGACAATCTTGTTCATCGTGTTCATGTTGCCGGGGGGTTATCTTCGCCAGATGTTGCTGCTGCTGGTGCTGCACTTGGAGCTGAACTGCTTGTCTACCTGTTTGAAGCCTTCCTTTTTATACCTGCCAGGCAGAGGTCCCCTTTGTGAAAACAGCCTGACCCAGCAACATGCCATAGAAGCCCACAGTGCACTGAGAGTTGTCCACATTTACAGTTGTTCCCCCAAAAGACCCGACGAATACAATCAGACAAAACCTTTTTGCAAAGGGTTAACACAAGACAATAGCACCTTTGTAACTCCTGCAAAGGCTTAAATCACTGTACTGCACAAAAAAGTATCCTTAGCTTTGGAATTTTGCTTTGTACTGTTGTCTCATTCTTAGCAGTTTTGCCAGATCATCAATATTATCAATATTAACAATAAAGGTTTGTTATGTGAAAGGTTCCCATATTTTAACAAACTTACATCATTTGTAATTGTTTATTGACTATTTTAGTGACAAAATTAACTGATGTTACACAACATTCATTTGTTGGGGCTTTGTATAAATCAAGTGGGCTTTTTCCGCAGGCATTTTAATTACACACTGACAGCACTGATCATTTCATTATATAAGAATAATTAAAATCATAATTTGTCATCTTGTTAATTAAAGGAATATCTTTTAAGAGTCCAGATAGATTTTTCTCAGTTAAGTTAAATAAGGTTTTTTCATTCTGTTTTTCATCATATCCAGTTTATGCCCAACAGGTTATACA
>NC_045750.1:18145599-18145717 GCF_008692095.1 Etheostoma spectabile | reverse complement strand
ATGGCCGTCTTTATAGTGCTGACCTGAGATTATTATTTGAGTTGGGAGGAAAAAAATCGATACAGCATGGTATCGCGATATTTCCAGTGGCAATACTGTATCAATACACAGGCGCCAA
>NC_045750.1:18144531-18145589 GCF_008692095.1 Etheostoma spectabile | reverse complement strand
TTTATTATATATGTGTTGGTCAGTTTGTCTGCTTAACCATCCCATTTTGAACAAGTTGGACACAACGCAAAGAAAGTGGAAGATGAGGGACATTTGGCCGAAAATAACACACATCCGACAGAACCTTTGGCGACATCGTAGCTATCCCGTAAACGTTGTGTTATGTTTCTGGTGTTTAGTCTTATTTTGGTAGTCTGTCTTTCAGTTTTGTATTTGGCTCCGTTTCTGGTTTTATTTTGACTGTCTGGCTTTCCATCTTGTCTTGTTTTACTTCCTGTCTTTTGGTTATCCCTCTCTTGTGATTGCCTGATGTTTTCTACCTGTTTCCCAGCCCTTGTGTCACCGGCCTCTTGTTACCTCGTTACCCTTTGTAGTTAGTCTCTGTGTTCCCCTTGTCCTGTGTCAGGTCATTGTGTTTTGTCTCCTGTTTTGTATTCCTGCACGTTAGTCTCCCCGCTTGTCATAGTGGTCCTGTTTTTCTATTTTTGTCTTGGACTAATTTTGGATTGTGTTTTTGCCTGCCGTTTTCAGGACTCCTTTGTTTTTGTATATCTTTGTTATTAAATCATCAAAACTACTCCACTGCTTACCTTCTCTGCCTTTGGGTCCGCCATTCTCCAAACTCATGACACGTCGATATAGACAATAGAAAAGGTATTTCACATTTTTGGTGGAACTCCTCACTGCTAAGTCAACAACAGTAACTGGCAACTCAAAAAAATCAGAGGAGGCTTCACAACAACAGAGGAAAGTTGTGGTAGGTGGGAACCAGTATACCAGGGATGGTTGTACACTCGAATTTGGCATTGACTTAACTTGAGTGTAATACTGTATATGGATTTCTAAGTCCAAACTGCCACTTACTGTTGCCCACTGCCTCTTTTTACTTTGATTACTTTGTCTTTAAAAACTCAAATCTGAGTTGTAAAACACTGATTTGAATGATTAATTGAGTTATGCTTTGCGTAGAGTTGTCCATTCCAGAAAGCGCACCATGTGTATTTGTAATGAAACCAATTGGCAAACTTTTTTTTTTAATGGTTAGCCGGTTCTTAGCA
>NC_045750.1:18138557-18144521 GCF_008692095.1 Etheostoma spectabile | reverse complement strand
AGTTCTTAATTGGAACCGGGTTTTGGTTCCCAATAATAGTGACCTGTCCAAGGTGTACCCCCTCGCTTGCCCGATATCAGCAGGGTTTTGGCCAAGGCCCCGCATCTCGGTAAAGGATACACGGTTACAGATAATAGATGGATGGATTAAAGGAAGTTAATGCAAAATTGATGAATTCTTTTGGCTGACATCAGCTTTAGGTATTAGTCTCTTTCCGAGCTGCAAGAAATGGTTTTAGTTCATTATTAAAATAGAACTATTTGACTGGCAGCCAGTTCAGAGAAGCTGGCTCAATATACTAGGTGCATAGCTACAAAATGTAAAAGGCTGCAATTGGCACAGAAGAAGTTGTGGGTGACTGAAACAGACTCCAGTTTCATGTACTGTAAACTGTGACCATATCACTTTCACTTCTTGTTGGGTCCAGTATTGCTTCACTCAGCATACCACTGTGTTACATTTCTCTTCAGCTTTTTAGCTTAGATGTTTTCCTTCCTCGCCCACTAGAGCGAGGAAGAAAGAGTTTACACCATAGTTCTTGCAGGACTGAGGCGGGTCGTGTTTTTAAAGAAATGTTTTACTAAAGATAAAGACTCCCTGAAGCCCATAAAGCTGAGCGGCTCAGCTGTATGTTGGGATCGGGATGTTGCAATCAGCTGACTGAACGATAACATTGGATGTTATCATACGGCCAACAGCACTTTGCCGTGTGGCGTCCCCATTAAACTTAACACGGTAGTTAAAATGAGTTATGGCATATCATGGCTGCCGTTCCAGGTTGAGCAAACAGCAAATGTCAGCACAAAGTGCTCGTATTCTCTGGCAATGTTGGTCCACAGAAAGTATAGGGGTGTGGAAGAGACTGAACAGCAGAGGAATTCCTGTCTTTCCGCTTAAGGGAATGTGCATCACTGTAACATTAAGGTCTGTACTAAAGGTTCAGTGCTGTTTATGGTGGTAGAATTACCATTAAGAAGGAATAACGAGGGAACAGAATACCTTCATCACATACCTAAGTCTAAAAGCTGGAGATTTGGTAAAATTAGCATTAAACTAGAAACCTTAATTTTATTTTATGACTTTCAAGACACCCAAGGACATATTAGAACATTAATAAAAACAATAACACAACAAATGCAGCATTAGTAAATATCAAGGTGACTAGTTAAAAAAATTTAGGTCAATACAACCAAGGTGAACATGGTGGAAATTGCATTGTGCATGCTAATCTAAACAGAATAGAGTCGAGTTGACGGATGTGTGGTAAGAGAGAGTTCCAGAGACAGGGGGCAGAGCAGCTGAAGGCTCTGGCACCCATGGGGCTGAGTCTGAATGTTGGGACAACTTTCAATTACTGGGGGGGACTCAATTGGCCTTTGGGGGGTTGGACAACACACAATGGTAAGTTTGATCGGTTTTAGTAAAGGCGATGAGTCTGTATTACTTTATTTGTTTTTTTTCTGACAATTTGATAAACAAAAATGTGTATTAGTATATAAAACCCCAATTAATAAAACTGCTTAAAAAATAATATGGATGTTTAAACACTAGCATTAAAATCATCGAGAGTCCGGTACAGCCAGATTCCGGATGGTAAAACTGAGATACGCGTTCCTATTCAAGTTTATGTTCTGCTATTTCATCTGTTGTTTGCTAAATTGCTGATAAACACACTAAAAGAAGATTTGAAGTGCTATTTTTTTTCTCAATTCTTATCATTTAAACACTGGTGGTCCTTTGGGGCAGGCTGAAACCTCTTTGGGGGGCGCCAAAAATTCCTCTATGCAGGAAAACCCCTGAAGGGTGTCGAGGGCTTTGAAGGACCAGTGTGCACAATTTAATTGCAGCATTATTTATACACAGCACTACGTTGTGTTCTCTCCAAAGGGAAGGCGTCCAGTCCACCAGTGAAATACCCCCCCTCTCTAGAGCCAGTGTTTGCTTGGTCTGTTCTGGCCTACTGTAACATAGCGGTCTCCGTGGAGGAGGATTGGCTCACTATTTCAAGATAAAGGACTCATTCTAAGCTAAGGAAAACGATTCTTAGTTTCAGGTGATTGACATTCACGAAAAAAATATTATGAATATGATATATTGTAGCACTCCTGGCTCCGCTGCATAGCTTACTAGCTTGTTGGTTGAATAATGAGGACACAGTGTTTGAATTTAAACCGGAAGGCCAAGTTTTAATACCCTAAAATAAAAGCTAATTACAGGGTTTGGAAGAGTTTCCAAAACAAGAAAAAGCCTTAACTTGAAAGAAAGATAGGAAAGTGTTTTACGTCTCCGAAGGGTTCTGCAAAGCCTTTCAGAACCTGTTCCCTCCATGTCCACACCATAGTCCTCCAAATGGAGGAAATGTCTTTGCTAACGGCAAAGGACCATGTGTTGTGACCATGAAACGTCGGGTAACTACACCCAGTTATTTAACAATGCCTATTTCAGGACCAAATACAGACTCCACATCAGTTGTAACTCTTTGCTAAGCTTCACAAAAATGAAATGAAACTAAACACCAAACCACAGCAATTCAGTTAGTAGCTCTAAAGTACTGGGACTTTTGCAAAAACAGTACATAAGGTAGTCGTTTTTTACTTGGTCATTTTCATTTGATGCTTATTTACACTTCACTAAAATTCAGAGGAAAACATAGTCTTACTTCACTTCAGTCATTTCATAACTTTAGTTTCGGGGCATTCCTAATTGCTTCTTGCACCCAGTGGGACTTTCTCTAGAATTTCCACTTCAATTTTAGTATTGCTTATTTTGCACCCTTATACTTAAAATTAACACTTACCCATGGTATAGCTGGTGACCTCTGTGAAAGTGTTAAATCAACACTTTTGAACATTGACAGTGTCCATTAACAAACTTACATTGAAAAATATTAAAGGTCCTATGACATGGTGCTTTTTGGATGATTTATATAGACCTTAGTGGTCCCCTAATACTGTATCTGAAGTCTCTTTTATATAGGCCTTAGTGGTCCCCTAATACTGTATCCAAAGTCTCTTTTATATAGACTTTAGTGGTCCCCTAATACTGTATCTGAAGTCACTTTTATATAGGCCTTAGTGGTCCCCTAATACTGTATCCAAAGTCTCTTTTATATAGACTTTAGTGGTCCCCTAATACTGTATCTGAAGTCTCTTTTAAATAGACCTTAGTAGTCCCCTAATACTGTATCTGAAGTCTCTTTTATATAGACCTTAATGGTCCCATAATACTGTATCTGAAGTCTCTTGCCTGAAATTCAGCCTTGATGCAGAATTCCAGTCACTAGACCCAGTCCCACAATGAACATTTCTTAGTATATGCCATTTCTCAGTCTGTAGCTATTGAGGGGGGGGGGCAAGGTGGAGGGTTGGAGTGTGACCAACTGCCACTTTGCTCGTTTGAAAGCCATGATGTCTCTCTCTCTCTCATGGGTGGGACAAATTCTCTGAGCGGGCAAAGCAAAGAAAGGGGAGGTAACCTGGGCCAAACTGGAATTTTGCCCCTTATGACCTCATAAGGGCAAGATTCTAGTACACATATTAATGTTAAAAAACTTCATAAAGTGAAATGTTAAGGTCATAGGACCTTCCCGTACAAATTTAAGGTTAAGGGTGAGTCTGTTATGTTTATGCCACTTTCTACTTCTGCTCCCCTACATTCCAGAGAGAAATGTTGTACTTTTTACTCCATTACATTCATCTGACAGCTTTAGTTACTTTACACACTAAGTTTTCTGCACACAAAACACATTTAGTTTATAAAATCTGATATTTTATTATAAAGTAAACTAGCAACAATATAATGGCCTACAAGTCCAGCTGAGATGACTAGACCAATAGACACTTTTGACTGACAGAACTGTTCATATTGTTTCCAGTTTCTACAATGTGAGGATTTTTCTGCATTGAGTACTTTTACTTTTAATACATGAAGTACTTTTTCCTGAATATACTTACATACTTTTACTTAAGTAACATTTTTCATGCGGGACTTTTACGTGTAAAAGAGTACTTTTTACAGTGTGGTACTTTTACTAAATGGATCTGAATACTTTTTCCACAACTGCTGAAAAGACACATTACCACTTCAAAATTTCTAATATTTGCAATAGGAAAACAACCAAGGAAACTGGCTTGAATGTGAAAAATAAAATGTGTGTGTGTTTTGAGGCCAGGAGCCAAGAAAGTTGAGCCTCACAGCTGTTTAGGATCGGTTCACTGATTAACTGAGCTCTGATAAGAAGTGTCTGACTCACATGCTGCTTTCTCAGGCTAAACGGACACAGTGCAGCAGTGGTGGCAGGGGACTCGATGTTAACTTGTCAGACAGAGTAATTGCTGCTCATTACAGTGCACACAGCTGGAGAGCAGCCCGGCCGGCCACAGCAGTCTCACTGCTCTTCTCTAAGCTACAAACCAGCAGTGTCTACTCCATCTCCAACAGTTAACTTCAGTCAACAGCTGTTAAGGTTAAACAAAAAACTTGATGTACGGGAAGCAGAAATAAGCACTCGTGTTCATATTGCATGTCTGGTATATAAAGCTTAAAAGGAAGGGGAGTTGGGAGCAAAAAAGTTATTTCATACAAAACTTGTCTATAAATGTCTTGACTACTCATCATGTTGTACAAAAAAGGATGTTAAATGCAGTGAAAGCACTTCCTCTAAATGCTCATTTTTGTACTTTCAGAATCTATTCAGCTAAACATGAAACTTAAAAGTAATTGTTTATGTACGTTTCTTTGTACATTTAATGTACAATTCATAGTTTGTTTGTTTTTAAATGTGAAGTAGCTAAAGGTAATTCTATATTGTAACAATAATTTGCTTCTGTTTAAAGTGCAACTACTGTTGGTTTTTCAACCTAGAGCCTATTTTCCTATGTTTTTATATCTAAGTGACTGATGGGAACAACAATCTTTGAAATTGGTCCAGTATTAAGCGTGAACGCTGTAACTGGCAGCCACAGACCGGGCTGCAATGTAATCTATGGGGAAAATGTGCATGGTCAGTTTGCGTGCACTAAAAGTACTGTTTGTGCCGCTGACAGGCTCAGATTAATATTCTAAGTGTGTGACATCATAATGGAAAGGACCCCTATGGAGATAGACCTTAAAACCTCTTTAAGACCTTTCTGTTTAACCAGAAAGAACTGAGGTCGCTAGCGTTAAATCCACCGGACTCCATTTAAAAAAAACAATACTTTTAGCGTGTATAGAGCCAACGTATTTTCACATGTAAATCGCTAAACTGTGTTTATTTATTCAAAACTAGAGTAGTGATGGTTGGAAAAGTGGAAAGACGACTTAAACTGGCTTGACAATTTTATTTTGATTTTGTCGACTTTGAATGAAGTTTATTTTACGATGTTAAAATGACTGCTTATTTACATGGAGTCTGGTGGGTTTAGCAAATGCAATTTTGCAGATGTTTTTATGTTTAAAGAAAGGATCTAACTCTTTAACGGAAAGGTGGACGTCCTTAGAAATTCTTTACATAATGTTGTCAGACACTTAGAATAATAATCTGAGCCTGTCAGCAGCAAAACAAGCACTTTAGTGAAGGTAAATTCAAGCTGCACAATGACCCTATTAAATTACTTTGTAGCTTTTATCTCTGCTGCCAACTGCAGTGATCACTCTTAATACTGGACCAATGTCAAAGAGTGTTGTTCCCATCAGTCACCTAGACACAAAAACATAGGAACATAGGGTCGAGGTTGAAAAAAATGATAATTGCCCTACATTTTACAGACAATGTTGAGTTAATATGTAAGAATGCAAGTCAGAGACTGAGACTTTAATTAGGAGACTAAAGGGGTTTGGGGTCAGTCTTAACGTTTTAGAAAAAGTGTCTAATGAAGAGAATCCATGTTTTTAATATGTGTCTGGCACTTGACTTTAACTAAACAGAAACAAGCTGATGAAGCGGACATTGTTCAGACATGTCTGTGGACGTGTCAGCTGAAG
>NC_045750.1:18130819-18138547 GCF_008692095.1 Etheostoma spectabile | reverse complement strand
GAAAGCTGTTTTTATTATCGCTTGAAGTGTGATGTGTATGTGCTGAAGAAGCTTGAAATATCATGTGAAGCATACTTTATGCCCAGCAGCTGTAACAGGTACAGTACATATTGTGAAAGACAGGAGTTTTCTTCAACCGTTTAAATGTACTTATAGACTAGTATTTATTGTTATGCTGCACTGCAAAACGAGCAGAACCAGTTGAAGTGTTGACTGAAGTTCAAGAATGAAAGCAGAAGAAGTTGGGTTGAAAAAAGTATTAAAAGGACATACTGTAAATCACTTTGAGGGGCATCATTCAAAAAACACCTGGCACTTATCATTTCAGCTTAACATGAAACTTAAAAGTAGGTCACAAATTTAAAGGTTACTTTTTATTGTAGCCTGGAAATCAAGTACTGAAAATCGCCAATCTCGAGGGGCAATACCAAGCGTGTATTTGAAAATCTCACTGCACGCAATTGGATAACACTAGGACCAATCACAACAACACACGGGGCGACGTTTCCAGGGCCCCATACGCTTAGATACCAGTGGAGCTAACTGGTAGATTAAACTGTCTTCATCTGTTTAGCTTGCCTCTGGCCCAGCCTATGTTAGATACGCCGATGTGATTGGTGCAGCTCGCCTTTGGCCCCGCCTATATCAGATACATCGATGTGATTGGCACAGCTCGCCTCTGGCCCGCCCATATCAGATACACCAATGTGAGGGGAGTGGCTTGCCTCTGACCCGCCTCTATCAGATACACCGATGTGATTGGTGCAGCTCGGCTACAAGGACATAGTCAATGAGCAGCATTACTCGATGCCAGAGTAATATGCAGAGCAAATTCAAAATTGTGCTCTTGTGAGAACTTTGGAATCCCAGGGTACATTTAATGTAAACCAGTTGCTTCATTCAATTTGTTTCTTCTTGAATTTGGGAGTTGTTTGGTTTGGACTAGTATTTTTGTGTTACGCTGCAATCAAAAATGTAGATGTAATTGCATTCACGTATCTTTGGTTCAACCATGCTGTTTTCCATTTTTAGACGCCTACTCTGCATTGTCAGAAGCAGTATGCAAATAGCTTCCACTAACAAGTTACCTGTACAGAAACTACAGAAGAAAAAGATGAACTTCCTGAAAAATTGTGTGTTGGTTGCTTAGAAAAAAGCAGGTTAAAAACATGTTAAAATGGAAGTCTAAAAGGAGTCAATGTCAGTGTAGCGGTGATGAAAGGAGCTGCAAGTGTCAGTTGAAGCGGAAGGCCTGAAGCAAGTTAGCGCCTGTTGAAGTGTAAAACCCGAACGATGTTAGTTGAAGTTTCAGCTGAGTGGGAGTGCTGAGGGAGTTTCAAGTAGCGGTGGAAGAGTAAGCACTAAAAGCTGAAGCGGAGCCGTCGTTAAGAGAGTCTAAGGACTGAAAGGAGATAAAGTGGCAGTTGAAGTGTTAGCACTAAAAGGGGTTGAATGCATCTCATTGAGGGGAAACGTTGTCTAAGTCCAGAGGCTTAATACAGTAGATAAACATTTATAAAAAAAAAAGGTTTAAACTAGTATTGTTTTGTCGTGCTCCATGGTGAGATCTTGCAGAACCAATCAGAAACTACCAGATTTAATTGCATATGTGTGGCTTTTGGCTTAACTATGTTACTTCTGCGTTTTATTGAATACAAAATATAACACAAGCAGTAGCTTTTGTGTGGAAGTTGTAAATTGGCAGTCCATTGACCAACAAAAACCTGGTCTAAATTCAATAACACAGCATTTCATTTTTATTAGTAAAATGCGCCTAGGCTCGTGCACAGCGCACGCACACTATGCCTGTTACACACACAGGGACGCGCAGCAGCGCACACACATGCAGACGATTAAAATAAAAAATATTACTATGTGAAATACTAATATGGTATGACCTGCTCGCATGCTTTCTCTTTACACACGAGCCAATCAGTTTCTTCTCCTGAACATCACTCTTCTGGCTCAGCAAATCCTCCATCATAACTGCAATGCACCAAGGTCCAAACGCGCCTGGCTTTTAAAGGGAATAGGAGAGGACACTTTGATTGGTTGATTGCATGTCACACTCAAAACACACCTATGATTAATAAAGACACTAAGTACAGCCCTTTAGAGCCATGCGCCGGGCGCACGGACCCTTTTTTTTCCGTCGTCAAACTAGCAAAAGTGGATTAGTACACGCCCTAAACGCTGCTGTGCCAGGCACTGAACGCCGTGCACTTAGATTGTTAAAGTAGGACCCACTGTCTTTTCTTTTTTTCAGCATTGGATTTCAGCAAACTACTTGACATTGAGTAGCTAGTCTATGTCGATGACGTTTTATTTATGGATTCTTCTGGGGTTGCCAGAAATCCCCCGGATGTCCCTAATTTTCGTCCGGATGTCCGTCTCCTTCCTCTGTCTCTGTGTTGGCGTTCTAACCTCCAGTGGATTTCTGAGGACTATGGTTACCTGCTCCTCAGATCTCTGCAGGGTAAATCCAGACAGCTAGCCTCAGACATGCTCATATCTCTTTCTTCATCCTGTTTCTTTAGCTGCATAAAGGCATGAATCCCTAATGGTGGACTCCTCACATCATATACTGTATATCTGACTACATTTGTGTGCCTCATTCTGTGACGTAAAAGATGCAGCCAGATAGCTTGCCCCAATATTGCTGCTACTTTTTATGTTGTTTGTTTTTCAACATTCTCCATGACAATTCCAAATTTTAATGAAGGCGCAAGATGCAGTGAAAAGCTCAAAACAAATCACAAAAATTGAGTGGACCTTGAGTTAAGATTATTTTGCTAAAGAAAGAAGTCCTGAAAGCAGCTGATGTCTCAGTTTACATGTTAATGCTGAAAAGAGCTTCAGTTGAAATGTCAGTAGAAGTGACAAAGACAAAAGGAACTGGAAGTGTGTGTGGACATCCTGAAAGTAGTGAGGGTGACACTGCCACAGACTTAAATATGTCTGTGGACGTGTCAGCTGAAGTATGAGCACTGAAAGCTGTATTGCTTGAAGTGTAAAGTGTACGTGCTGAATACATTTGAAATATCATGTGAAGCATACTGTATGCCCGGCAGCTTTAACAGGTACATATTGTGAAACACAAGAGTTTTTTTCAACTTTTACATGTACGTATAGACAAGTCATTTTGTGTGATGCTGCATCGCAAAACTAGCAGAAGCAGTTCAAATGTTGAGTGAAGTTTCAGGATGAAAGCAGAAGTAGCTGAAAGTACTGAAACGCATGCACCATGACAACGCACAGAAGAAAATAGTGTTTGTGATGCAGTCGGCTTGTAAAATTAAATGAGAATCAAAGTCATTAAAAAAAATTATAATAATTTTAAATCAAAGTTATTTAAAAATTAAATTGTGAACAGGGTGAATCGAGATCATGATTTTAGACTGATTAATCGTGCAGGCCTACAGTCAAGCACTAACACACAGAGGTCACAGCGCGGCAGCGGCAGCCGGCCCGGATCCACCATAGAAGCTCAGCCAGCCGTTCCTAATGACATCGCTCAGTGACGGCGGCGCTGATTATGTGGCGCTCCTCTCCTCAGGCCGGTGAATGAGGGTTGACAGTCACATTGTGTTGTGAATGCAGGTTGACCCCTTGGAGGTCAGGGCAAGAGTTGCACTATGATGTCACAGGTCAGCACATGTTGCCTCCAAAGTGTGAGAGAAGGCCTGTCCACCGTGTTTCACTTAAAGTGAACGTTTTGACGGCGTTTTCTGTGAAGGGAATAGAAATTAAAGATTCAAGATACTTTATTGTCATTGTATGAACACAACAAAATTACGTTGGTGGAAGCAGCAGTAAATAAACTAATAAAAACAAGATAAAAAAACAATACAAAGATAGAAACATGAGCTGCTAGTGATGGCGCAGTGGACACATGCCTTTTGTGTGGGAGATCTGGGTTTGATTCCCACTGTGATACATCACCCAATGTGTCCATGAGCAAGACACTTAACCCCTAGTTGCTCAAGAGGCCGCTGACATATAGCAATTGTAAGTTGCTTAAGATAAAAGCATCAGCTGAATGACATGTAATGTAAAAGATCACTCTTGTGATGTGCATATTTTGTCTACATTTAGCTAAAATAAAGAAGCTGTTGATAGTTTCTGCTACCCAGCCTTACGTGTACAGAACAGTGATTGTGAAACTTAATGGTAGTGCTTAATTTGAAGCCCAATAGTTAAGGTAGTGTACAGAACAACTCCTATAATTATTATTTGAAAGCAATACTTATTTGAAAATGCAAGTATCTTACCAGAAAAAAGACTTTGGTAGAAGTTAAAGTGACCTTTTAGAATGTTACTTGAGTAAAAGTCTCTAAAAGTACTTTGGTTATGAACTTTATGACCAAAGGGGTATAACGATATCTTCATCACCGCTGTCGTCGGACTGGTCATTGTCTGTTACACCAGGTGCTTCCATGACACTATCAGTTATTACAGTGGTGTGAAAAAGTGTTTGCCCCCTTCCTCATTTCCTGTTCCTTTAGGATTTGAAGCCTTTTAAGAGGAGAACACCTTTTTTTTGCTAAGTCAGTGTAAACTATTGTTAAGAATAACAAAAAGGAAGACTGTGAAAAAGTGATTGCCCCCCTTGTTAAAACATACTATAACTGTGGTTGTCCCACCTGAGTTCAACTTCTCTAGCCACACCCAGGCCCTTATTCCACACCTGTTCACAATCAAGGCATCACTTAAATAGGAGACGCTTGACACAGTAAGTCCACCAGAGATCCTTAAAAGCTACACATCATGCCGAGACCCAAAGAAATTCAGGAACATTGAGAAAAGTAATTGAGATTATCAGTCTGGAAAGGGTTATGAAAGCCATTTCCAAAGCTTTGGAATCCAGCGAACCACAGTGAAGCCATTATCCACAATGGATGAACCTTCCCAGGAGTGGCCGGCCGCCCATACCCCAAGAGCGGCGACGACTCATCCAAGAGTCACAAAAGACCCCACAACAACGTCCAAAGAACTGTAGGCCTCACTTGCTCAGTTAAGGCAGCGTTCATGCCTCCACCATCAGAAAAAGACTGGGCAAAAATGGCCTGCATGGCAGAGTTCCAAGGAGAAAACCACTGCTGAGCAAAAAGAACCAAAGCTCGTCTCAATTTCTCCACAACACATCTTGATGATCCCCAAGACTTTTGGGACAACATTCTGTGGACCGATGAGCAAAAGTGGAACTCTTTGGAAGGTGTGTCCAATATATCTGGCGTAGAAGGAACACTGCATTTCATAAAAAACATTCTACCAACAGTAAAATATGGTGGTGGTAGTGTGATGGTCTGGGGCTGTTTGCTGCTTCAGGACCTGGAAGACTTGCCGTGATAAAAGGAACTATGAATTCTGCTGTCTGCCAAAGATCCTAAGAGAATGCCGACCATCTGTTTTTGTACTCAAGCTGAAACGAACTTGGGTTCGCAGCAGGACAATGATCCTAAACACACCAGCAGTCCCCCACCGAATGGCTGAAGAAAAAACAAAATGAAGACTTTGGATGGCCTAGCCAAAGTCCTGACCTAATCCTATTGAGATGTTGTGGTATGACCTTAAAAAGTCCGTTCATGCTCAAAACCCTCTAATGTAACTGAATTAGGACAATTCGGCAAAGATGAGTGGCCAAAATTCCTCCAGGACGCTGTAAAAGCCTCATTCAGTTATCGCAAACGCTTGGTTGCAGTTGTTGCTGCTAAGGTGGCCCAACCAGTTATTAGGTTTAGGGGGCAACACTTTTCACACAGGCATGATGGTTTGGATTTTTTTTCACCTTTAATAATAAACACCTTCATTTACAATTGCATTTTGTGTTTACTTGTGTTGTCCTTGACTATTGTTTAAATTGGTTTGATGTTCCGAAACACTTAAGTGTGACAAACATGCAAAGGAACAGGAAATGAGGAAGGGGGCAAACACTTTTTCACACAACTGTATACTTCCTCCTCCTCTTCTTTAGTTTTGGTCCATGTTTTTTTGCCATTTGGCAACCAACAGGCATCACGTCACCAACTGGAACAGAGCATACATTAACTTTCAATCTAGGATCAATGATTGGCCAAACCTGCTTTTTTCCAGTGTTAAAATATAGTTGGGAGTTTATTTTGTAGTAATGAGTAACTAAGATGCTCAGGGGAAATGTAGTGGAGTAAAACTATGCAGTTTATTAAGTGAATGCGGTGGAGTTAAACTAATGGTTTCAGGAAATAACAAAGTTGAGTATAGATATTTAAAAATCCTAATTAAGTACAGTAATGAAGTATTTGTACTTTGTTACATTACAACTCTGAGAATACTGGTACCAAAAAAGTGAAAGTACAGTTCACAATTTACTGAATATTAACTAAATTGTAAGAAGACAACATGTAGAGAGAAAATTAAAAGATAGCAAAACCTTGATGGAAGTTAGAAATATGGCATGTTGATTATTCCTTAATTTCCCATGATTCTTTTGAGTGAAGGTGAAGATTTTAATTCATTTTCCGTGGGATCCAAGTGAACCCCCTTTGAAAACAGTGTGGAATGTCAGGCTAAACTCTCAGACCGGCATCGCCTAAAGGAAGGCCATGAAGTTTCAAATGTAGAATTTCATGCAAATCAAAAGCAATCTTCGCGTTGATTCTCATTGCATTTGTATTTACCAGAATACATGTCTGTGGAGGAGAATCTTTTGATTGTATTTTCTGGCATCCCGTCATGTACTGTATGCCTCAGGAGAGTCACTGAGTGAGCAAATTGTCTCAGTAATGTTACACAGCAACATATCTCTAGTTTGCCAACATTAGCCACCATAATTCAAAAGCAGAAGAAGCACGGCTCCTGAGCAGTGTTGGCCAAGTTACTAATCAGTTACAGTTAATAATTACTTCTTCCAAAAAGTAACTAAATTAGTTACTCAGTTACCAGTTATAAAAGTACCACCCCTCTTTAAAGGAACTAAAAATACATAGTGTGCATGTCAATTATCTGTGATAAATCTGAATGTTAAAATGAAATGGACACTTAATACAATACATTATTAACAGAAACAGTGTACACACATCTAAACTATTTTAATGTTGCTGTGGGACAAAGTGAGACCAGCCTCCAATCAGATGCCATGTGTGATATTATGTTTATATAGTGGATACAAACAACAATAGATGTTTTGGAACTTTTAATAGTTATTGCCCCATGGGTTTGCCGTACCGGTCTCTTGTTGACTGACTCGCTTGTGTGTCCGTCTATGCGTGCTTTCAAACACCCGCCCGACTCTACCTCTGATTGGCTTACCATGAAATATTACTCAACATCAGCCAATCATCAGCATATATGCGCTTGTCTTGTGCACGGCCCACTAACCAAGGAAGAACAGTAAAAATAAAAGTCTTTGCCTCTCGGCTCAGAGATCTAGTTGGTCTGAAAACAGCTTCAATTATAGCAATGCACCGCAATTTTTGGCAGTAACGAGTATATTGAATTGATCAATGGAGCATTTTATTGCTGTTGGGTTCAACTTTCCATTTGTAAGGGGACGGACGTATTATTTTTTTATTGAAATATACACTATATACATAATCTCAATTTAAATGTATTTCCAGCAACACTATTTGGGAATAGTAGAGTCTTGAACCCACAAGGTTCCCAGTGGATTCAGCTATCTGTGTGTCATGTCACAGCTTCAGCTCATGGATGAGATAAGCATCTACTGTGCATGTGTAACCCCCCCCCCCC
>NC_045750.1:18127382-18130809 GCF_008692095.1 Etheostoma spectabile | reverse complement strand
CCCGCCTCCCTTCAGCCGGTGCAGCTCATCACACAAGAGGAATTGTTTGGAAGGGTATGCACATGCACACAAGTACAGTACGTATACATGCACAAAGGAATGCAAGTCCACCCATGTTGCCATGTTAATGAGTTATTACATATGTATAGGATATTTTCCTTTTTTTTTCCTCTTGCACACAGCATAGAGGTGAAGAATCTCATAAAGTAACAGTGTGACTTTCAGGAAATGTACTCTGTATATTCATGCTTCCTGAGGATGAATCCTTTTGAGTGACTGTGTTCACATGAGAAAATCAAGTATACTGTAAAAGGTCAGCATGAGTGGGTTATTTGACTGTACACTTTCTTTCTTGCACAATGCAATGCACAAAGAGAAACTCCATTAACAACAGGAAGTAACCCCTGTACAGTCCTGTAGCTCTTAATGTATGTCTAGTGTCAGCATACAGTGCCCATGTATGAAATACTGTAATATTTATGTAGAGAAGCACAAAGTATGGGTGTAGAGGTGGAGGTGGTGGATGGGCATATAATACGTCACAATGTAACCGTTAATACTCGTTTATCAACACCATAACCACCTAACTTTAAGTGTTTTTTAAACATCGAGGACATTCTCTAACCATGTATTTGTATGTACATGAAAGCTTTAGTGTGTAACTTTTTGATATTAATGTATGTCTGTTACATTCAAGCCATTGCCAAATGAGTTGCTACAAAGCTAATTAAGACTATCAGCTCCACACAACTCTCTCTGGATTTCTCAGTATGACTATGTTCAGAAGATTGGGGGGTTCAGCAACTTTTGTGCACAGAAACCCGATTGAAGATAATGAGCTATTCTGAAGAGTCATGTTTTTTTTAATCCTCTGTGTCCTCCTTGGCTACTAGCAACTGTGGACACACCGACAGCTTTGTTGTCATTACTTAGAATTCCTCAAACATAAACTACGCACTATAGCTTTGAGCTACATTATACCTGTTCCTTACAAAAACTAACTGCAACTACTGTAAAACTAAAACTTAATATTAAAAAAACTAAACCTTGCTGAAAAATTAACCTTAAACTAAAATGAAATTGAAAAGTCAACACTAAAATGAAGTGATTAGTAACTGAACGTTCAAAACTATTATGACCTTAGTTTGAACCACAGACTGTAAAACAAAGGACATAGCATCAGTAACATCACCCATTGGTTTGTGGACTGCTGTTTTGAAGCCAGGAGTTTGGATTTTTGCCATCTTGACATTTTGGAGCCTGAAGTGGCCCTATTAGGACTAAAGGGCAGAGCTGGGGAGGATGACACACATAAGTCAATGTTGGCTCCATGGCACTGCCCTAAGCTAAATGCTACAGAAGAAAAAAAACCTTTTGACGCGTGTCATGCAGTGGAGTTTTCGCTGGCTGGTAAACGTGGACCTCCGGGTGACTACTAAAGACTTGGCTGAAACAGCGGCTTTTCTCAACAACCACAACAAATCTGAGGCCTCATCTGCTAGTTTACAACCCGAGTGAGGCAGAGGAGGGAACAGAAACAACTGGAACAACATCAACTGTACAACCTCGTCTGACCCACACGACGCTGTATGACACCATACGGGCCAATGTAAAGACTATACTGAAGGATCCCGTAATCCAACAATCCCATAAATAAATTGTTGTCAATATAGACCAGATTGAAGTCATTCAAACTTGTTGAAAAAGTGACAACCCTATTCTGGATTGGAATAAAAATGTATTGTAAAATGTAATAAAAAGTATTCTCCAAAACAATTTCAGGAGAGACGTTGTTGCAGGTATGCAAAGATTTATTGTACATGTGCATAATATGTGTAAATGTACACAGTATTTGGGGATTAGGCTTCATCGTTAAAAATATTGTAACGATGATGAAGTCTAGACACTGGTGACTGTGGGGAGGGGAACCCGGAGACCGAACGTAGGACCTGACTGCCAAGAACTCAGGTTGCCGTGGGTGACGATGCCCGGAGGTGGAAGGGGTGGAGGATGGTTGCACGTTTGCCTGAAAAGACAGCTGACAGCAAGGAGAGGAGACATTTAAAGCAGGATGTCATTCTGTGATTGGATCATGAATTTCGTGAGCAATTCTGGTTGGTTTACTGAAAAGTGAACGCCTCTTAACAGCTGAAAAGTTTTAGGGAAAGATGATGGTGATTGAAGTTTATATAGAAGTCTTTCTGAAGGAATTTGCTCTGACCTCATGCTCCATCCATATTTCAGCACTTTTTCATTAAAAAAAACTGAAGGAACATGAGCTGGAGTTAGTTGTGGTGGTGCAAAACCTGGCAACCCAGTGGTTGGAGGGGGGGTGTCAGTGGAAAGAAAACTGTTGTGTTCCTCTGCATCCTTCACTTGGTAACTGTAATTACATCCCCACATCCTGATGTGAAGCAGATATGCACCAAGAGCTTTTAATAGGCCGTCAAAGAGCAGGAGGAACAGCTCTTTATCCAACATGCTGAGTGTGCAGGAAATAGCCACTGCCGCTCTTGGTGCGCTGCTGCCATCACCCACATGTAGGCTATGTTTTAAGACAGAGATGGTACACTCTGCCACCAGTGCGAAGGTACAAATAAAGTGGAACAAGTAGAAATGTGTGTACTTTGTCTGCATTTGCTTTACTTCAGATTCTAAAGTGTGTGTGAGTGAAGTTACTACAACGACTCTGCTTGATTTCTCTACTTTCTTTTCTTCAAATCTTTTTTAAACCTGAAATAGCTTTCCAACTAAGATGTAATTGTTTGCTGACTTGCAAATGGAACGTTGTGGCAACTGTCGATGTGGCACAATAAGCAGCCAAACACTGGTTGGAAAAGAGGATATAATACTATGATTATGCCTACTTTTTTTGTCTATTTGCAGAGGAAAAACTTCCTGGGTAATTACAGCTGTTAGATTCACGTTTCCTCCCACGTGTTGCTTTATGATTGAAGAAAGCACAAGAATAGAACTGGATGAGCTGATAATTTGAATAGGCAACATGGCCTTATTGGTAAAGCTCCATGTTTTTTTTACACAGAGTAAATATCTGGCTCTGTTATCACTGTATGTGCTCTACACATTTTGTATGTGTTAGAAAAACAAGCAAATTTAGTGTGGAATCAGCCACAAAGAATGCTGAGCACCAACAGTGTTTCTAGAAGGGACAGGGCCATGTGTGGCACAGTCAGACTGGCACAGCTCACTCCTTACAAAACCACAGAAATGCAGATGTGGGTTTCATTTCCCAGACTACACATGCACTCTGGCAAAGACCGAATATACAGAACCTGGCAGGGCATTTCTAAAAGTTGAAAGGATAGTTTCATATTTAAAGGATAGTTTCATATTTTTCAAACAATACACATACATAACATGTCCCTCCCAGCACGTCCAAAAACTAACGCTTGTCCAGTAGGGGGGG
>NC_045750.1:18123748-18127372 GCF_008692095.1 Etheostoma spectabile | reverse complement strand
CAGACGCCTCCCGATACGATATCATCACGATACTTATGCCACTATATGATGTTATTGTGGTTTTAAACATATTCCAATATTCTGCAATATATTGCAATTTATAACCTTTTTTCCATCTTCTAATTTTTCCCCATTTCAAATGATGTCCCCAAAAGAAAACTTTGTCAACATCTGTTTTATCTACAAAGGAACATTTCTCTGTTTGTTCATATCACTTCAATTTGATTGCTGCAAAATGGGATTGTCAAGCAGACAAACTGACCAACACATATTTAATAATAGAGCCATACTTGGCGCCTGTGTATCGATACAGTATTGCCACTGAAAATATCACGATACTATGCTCTATACATGTTTTCCTCACCCCTATTGTTCATGTGCCTTTGGCGTTAGTTACTGATACAATAAGTCTCCTTTAGCATACCACTCTGGGTAGGCCTTTAGTGCCAATATTTGACGCTCCCCCCAACCTGTTTAGATTTTGGATACTACTCGCTACCGTTGTCCCCGTTAAATATACGTCATCTTACAGCTGCTGCTCTGCCCGGTGCGTTCCATACAGACATGGATGTACACTGGCTTTTAAAAATACCTAGGTCAAAAATAGGCAGGATGTCAGGCTTTGTTTGTTGAATCCCCAAATCTTCTCTCTACGATAAACAACAACAGTCTTCGAGCTAGCAAGCGCACTGAAATGGCAAGTTGTAAAGAAGATTTGGACTGTGCAATAAGGTAGGGCTGTTTAATTCTTCCAAGGAATGTTTTAGATTTACAAAGAATATGTATAGATATATTCAATATATATTTAGGAATTCCCAAAATAAACTTCAAACAGCCACAGGTGGACCTTGGTTAAAATATATGGCCTGGCCCCTAGTTCCTGCATCTGAATCTACGTCTTGTGTATACTGTAGGTTAATGTTTGAACAGAGATTGTTTTAATACTGTTGTCTGTGTCCCTAATTTCTTTTACTTTATGTTTGTAAGTTCACCTAAAAAAATGCACAGCCCTTAAGAGAACAACAACCTCACTGTGTGTTTGTATGCTACAAAAACCAGGTCCCAAATTGTGTATTTCCAAAGAACCAGGCTAGAGTAACCAACATCTCTAACGAGCCATGGAAGTGTATCACATCTTCTTATTGGAAAAGGGTTAAAAAAGACTCCTCCGGTTTAAGCTCCCCTTACCCACACCCCACCCCCAGAATCTGGGAAATAGTGACTTCTTCCCCTATTATTTCTATGCCAGGCATGCCCTCAATTCAGCTTGTGAAAGGGTGCATTCCTTTCCAGCTGAGCAGGGGGTAGTGTTGCCTGAAAGATTAGCCCTCTTCTCACCCTCCTCTTTGGAAAAGTAGAGCTCTGAATTCTTCCATGGGTTGTCTTGGTGTGAGGGCTTTTCAAGTTGGGGTTAGTTCTTTTCTTCTGGCATTCCATGTATCCCCACAGAAAACACTCACTTCCTGTATTGCCTTGGTGAGCCTCACGAAAGAAAAATAAAGCAAAGACTAACCAGAGAAATCTCTAAAAACCCGTTGCCTCCTCTTTAGCACCAGTGGAAGATATACACTGATTGATGAATTGAATGTATTGATTGAATGGATCATCAAGAAGCTTTAATTGGACAGCTGTTAAATGGCACTTTCCAATTTCACTCCCATCATCCACTTATTGTTGACATTCTAATAAAACGCCTGCAAAAACACTCATTTCCTCTGGGGATGGCTTTGGATCGCCCCCAAACTGCAAAGTGTCACTGTGAGAAGCGCTCCGAGCCGGGAGACTAATTCATAAAAAAGATGAGTCTATTCTGCTGGTTTTACTGCAGACATATGGTCGGGGCTTTTGCTGTCATTTTTAAATGTGAGATCTCAAAGGCAATCAATGAAATGTGAATATTGATCAGCACATTTACACCAATGTTATGGCACATTTACACCAATGTTATGGCTTTCCATATGGTTTTGGTTGTAGAATGGTTATTTAGGTTATCACTGTTACATTTGATCAATCTCTGAACTCAAGACTTACATACACTACTGGTCAAAAGTTTGGGGTCACTTAGAAATTTCCATTGCACTCCATTATAGACAGAATACCAGCTCTGATAGGTTGCATTGTTTTTTTAACCAGGGCAGCAGCTCTCAGATTACATTATTATATTCATTATATTGACATATTAGAGTCAAACATTTTTACAAAGATAGTTTGGGTTATCGCTTTTTTCATCTCTCCATAAATCAGAAAAGTATGTCATCAAGCATAACAAAACCCATTTTCTCTACGTTTTAGGTATAAAAATGTTGTATAAATCAGGAATGATGTATATGTTTAACACATATGAACAAACTGTTCTTTGTAAACCTTCAGAATATAGATAGGAATAAAACTGCGAAGCTTGGTGGATGTGCTACTGTAGTGGGGTTTCTGGCTCAGAGTCTGACAATATCGATTGTAAATGTCCATACATTTTGTATGGGGTAAACCATTTTAACTAACATATATCACCATTAAACTTTGATTACTTACATTAAGATAATTCTTTTTTTTTCTACAAGACAATAACATTTTAATGTTTAAATATGCAAAATGAGGCTAAGTATAGCAAATCTATAGGTACAGATGAGGTGTAGTACAACAAACACCTACATATGTATTATGGATGTTTTTATTCCCACTAGTTTGAAAGGAGACATGTTATGGAAGCAAAATAGCCCAAAACCTCAACATTGAAAAAGTGATGTTTTCTCCACTTAAATGTTTGCCGATACCTTTCATTAGATTGAAAAATTGATGAATTGGCTAGATGTTTGACCATTCTTTTGCGAGTAGCGTTAAACTTCGTCAATGCATGATCAAACGTCTTGAACAGATGCTGGATTGAAATGTCAAAGCGGACATGAAACTACACCAATCTGGTCTAATGAGTTCCGCCCTCCAAAATACAACTGCAGTACATGCCAGTGTTTCATAGAGAGCACCAACTCATGTCTACAACCCACCTACTATTTCATTCATTTAAAAGTAATTTAAGTTTAATGAACATGATCCATGAGAGGTTGATATGTTAAGAGTCTTCAGTGATTAGACTCCATCTCAATGTTAAATTATAATGGGTAAAGAGACTATATGGATACAGAGGGAAATCCTCCCAATGGAGTCTGAACACTGGTGGTGGTGTTGAAGGGATGAAGGAAGAGCCTGAAGATCTAGATGAATGTGAGAATGGAGGAACCCTGGGCGCTGGGAAAGATGAACTGGAGGTGAATGGGGTGGAGGAGGGTTGCATCAATTTTGCCTGAAATGGCAGCGATAGCTCACATAGATTATGGGTTTACCCAGTGTATTGCAAACCCGGTAGCCCACCGGGCCTAAGTTGCCCCCCACCAGGCCCAAGCCATTGGGAACTATTTTGTGTATTATGTATATTTAACTAAAGTTACAGTAGGGAAACCTAGACATAGTCATATTTTCATATTAGCAGTTAACTTCTAGCACTGACTTCATGTATAGGCCCTACTAAGTCTGTCTTAAAGGTCCCATGGCATGACATTTTCACTTTATGAGGTTTTTTGACATAAATATGAGTTCCCCAAGCCTGCCTATGGCCCCCCAGTAGCTAGA
>NC_045750.1:18123305-18123738 GCF_008692095.1 Etheostoma spectabile | reverse complement strand
GGTGTAAACCGAGCCCTGGGTATCCTGCTTTGAGAAAATTAAAGCTCAGATGGGCCAATCTGGAAACTTGCCTCTTATGAGGTCATAAAGAGCAAGGTTACCTCCCTATTCTCTGCTTTGCCCGCCCAGAGAATTTGTCCCACCCATGAGAAAGAGAAATTATGGCTTTCAAAAGATCAAAGTGGCAGTTGGTCAAGGCCACACCCCCAGCCTCCACCTTGCCCCTCCCCCCCCTCTTATGAGGTCATAAGGAGCAAGGTTACCTCTGCTTTGCCCGCCCAGAGAATTTGGTCCACCCATGAGAGAGAGACTTCATGGCTTTCAAACAAACAAAGTGTTGTTCAAGACCACACCCCCAGCCTCCATCTTGCCGCCTATATAAAAGGTCTATATAAAAGAGACTTCAGATATAGTATTAGGCGACCACTAAGGT
>NC_045750.1:18122567-18123295 GCF_008692095.1 Etheostoma spectabile | reverse complement strand
GAGACTTCAGATACAGTATTAGGGGGCCACTGAGGCCTATATAAAAGAGACTTCAGATACAGTATTATCTGCATCTGAAGGTCTATATAAAAGAGACTTCAGATACAGTATTAGGAGACCACTAAGGTCTATATAAAAGAGACTTCAGATATAGTATTAGGGACCAATAAGGCCTATATAAAGACTTCAGATACAGTATTGGGGACCACTAAGGTCTATATAAAGAGACTTCAGATACAGTATTAGGAGACCACTAAGGTCTATATAAAGAGACTTCAGATACAGTATTAGGAGACCACTAGGCCTATAAAAGAGACTTCAGATACAGTATTAGGAGACCACTAGGCCTATATAAAGACTTCGAACAGTATTAGAGACCACCAAGGTCTATAAAAGAGACTTCAGATACAGTATTAGGAACCACTAAGGTCTATATAAAAGGACTTCAGAACAGTATTAGGGGACCACTAGACCTATAAAAAAGAGATTCAGATACAGTTTAGGACCACTAAGGCCTATATGAAGAGACTTCAGATACAGTATTTGGGGGACCACTAAGGCCTATATGAAAGAGACTTCAGATACAGTATTAGGGGACCACTAAGGCCTATATAAAAGTGCCAAGAGCACCATGTCATGCAACCTTTAAAGCTTTTTTAAATTGTCAAATGTTTGATTCCTTCGATGATTATGCCATCACAGAAACTGTTGGGCTCTTTTAATGCTGC
>NC_045750.1:18111141-18122557 GCF_008692095.1 Etheostoma spectabile | reverse complement strand
TGGTCCAAGCCGGACTGTTCTCCAAAAACGACACTTGCCACCAGGCTAAACAACTTTTTGGAGGAAAACCCTGGAGATTGAGTTGAGCCAAAATCGGGTAGGTAACTAGAAGAGTAAAAGCTAATTTGGCACACATGGTCTGGTCTTTCATACTGATTGCGGTCAGAGTGGCTCAAAGCCCAATCATCTCAACACTGTTATAAAATAGTGGAGGTGCGCGGCTCGGCAATCAGACCCTCCGCGCACAGTAGCACAGGCAACGTTAGCGTCAAATTGGCACCGCGCTAAACGCAAGAGGCATGAAAGCTTTAAACGCGCACATTCAGCTGATGACAATGCAGCTGATGAGGTTGGGAGAGAGAGATAAATGTGAAGCATAGATTTCTTCCTGAATGAGGTTTTGCTGAGCCTAATTTCAGCAAATTAGAAATTCAAAGTGTAATCGCTGAGATTGTTATTTCAGTGATTCATACCACTGCCTTGGTGTTTTGACTTCTCACAAGGACAGGAAGTGTGATTTTTTTATTTAAGAATATTTTTCCTTTTTTGAACATGCCAGTCTAGTTCATGATTGGACTCAATAGTTCTTCGACTATCTTACCGTGCGAGCTGTACAATGTGTTCACATGAACTGGAGGAGATCAGTTTTCACGCCATGTGCACTGGGAGCGTTTTCCTTGGACGGCGGCCATGAGAAGCTCTGTAGGATTTATAATCTGTGCGGGGCTTGTGAAAGCCTCTCCAGAGCTCCAGAGTACTGTGGGAGAACATGACGGAACCATCCCAGCACATGGAGGGAACAGAGTTGGAGCCACTTAACATTTGATTCAATCACCTTTATGTTTGAAAAACACATGTCCTATGACGACTGACATTGCAGTTTTTGTTTATTAGAAGTTGACGTGAACATGGGGGAAAAGCAAATAAGTTTGTGCAGTGCAGCATCTTTGATCACACATTCCTAATTCATGGCTGACATGTTTAACTCGTTGGACTGCACTGTCTCACTGCCAACAGCCAAAACAAACCTGGATGCACATATCTTTTGGGTTGTTTTTTTTTGTCCCACTCTTCTGGGCTGCTAATGGATTTAACAATTGCAGTCTGTCTGTGGAGATTTAAAGGCACCTGGAATTGCCATAAAGTGGACTTTCATCTTGATTCCTCCTTTTACAGTCCACCAGAGACTCTAAGACTGTCTCGTCTCCTTTCCTTTGCCTGAATGTTATAGAACTCTTTGGTGTAGTTTGACAGCAGTCACACGCCAGTGCAGGGTGTTCACACAGGAGGCAACAATATATATATATATATATATATATATATATATATATATATATATATATATATATATATATATACCTGTGCTTTGGGTGTCACTGTTGTGATGTGGCCAGGATATCAATATTCTGCTCATAGTGTTCAAGGTTGCAGAGACATAGACTTATTTTTGCTTTGTTTTTACCAAGCAGAAACACTCCGGGCCCTATTTTAGCCATCTAAGCGCACGGCGTGAAGCGCCTGGCGCAGGTGCGTTTAGGGCATGTCAAAATCCAATTTTACTAGTTTGATGGCAGAAAAATGGGTCTGTGCGCCGGGCGCATGGTTCAAAAGGGTTGTCCTTAGTGTCTTCATTAATCATAGGTGTGTTCTGGGCGTAACATGCAATCAACCAATCAGAGTGTCCTCTCCCATTCCCTTTAAAAGCCAGGCGCATTTGTACCTTAGTGCATTGCTGTCATGATGGAGGATTTGCACCGTAATAATTTTATATGTAATCTTTTGAATTTGTGTGTAACAACCATAGTGTTCGCACTCTGTGCATGAGCCCATGCCCATTTTACTAATGCGCTATTGACATCAGACAAGGTTTTTTGATGGTCAATGGCGGGATCACTTCCCGCTGCAACAAGAAAGCAATACGCCCAGAATGCAGCTGAACGCACCTCCCTGTAAGACCAGCACGCCCATGGGCGCCCAGATAGGCACAGGTGCATTTGCTATTTAAACGACGTGGGCGCGGAAATTAACATCTGCGTTGGTGTTAAACTATTAAAGACACTTGCGTCGGGCTTTCCTTGTGGCCCTCCTAGTGTATGAAAGCTGGTCCAATTCAATCACTAGTGTTTGTTCAGATCTGCCACGGCGTTGATTAGTTGTCCAACCGTGAATACCGTTTGTCCTTATAAGAATTCACTATCTTGCAAAGGCAAGAATTAACACAAAAAAAACAATTATTTGTTTTTTCAAATGTCTCTTAACGCTCATGTTGTCCTTGGGTCAAATTTGACCCGTATTCAAAGTTTTTTTCATGTCAGACAATATGGGATGTTAATAAAGTGCTGACAATTTAACAACAATAATAATAATAACATGACAAAACGTTAAGAAATCAACAACAAAAAAAGATGAAAAAGTCCCGCCCTATCAAAAGTGTGGAAAAACGTCAAAAATAAGCACCCAAACGATTGAAAAAGTGACGAAACATATGGAAAAATCAGGAAATAAAATTCAGAAAAAGTGATTACAATGTTGGAAAAAGTGACATTGAGATAGGGACAACAAATTATTTGTTTTAATGGTTGACGGCAAGACAACACAAGGGTTCTGAAAATAAATGGTCTAATTGAATTTATATGCTTACCTGGCAGTATTTCAGCCAGGTAGCAGACCTCTGAATCACCTCCCACATCTCTAATTTATCCATCGACTCAGATTGAAGATTTTTGGAATGTTAGAAATTATTTAATAAATGAGAAACTTTCAACATAATCTCCAGTAACAGAGAGTTGGATAGTAGTTTGTGTGGTGTGTTTTGGGTGTGGGGGGGGGGGGGGGGGGGGGGGGGGGGGGGGGGAGGGTTTGGGGACTCAGTGCTGAGTAAAACCGAAGCAGGGGGACAGACACAGTTTTTTATCATTGTTAATCATTAAAATCGGTTATCACATAAAACAAATATAACGCAGATTCAGATGATCTGCAAACTTCCAAAAAGCGTCCTGATAATCGGAGACATGCGTTTTTGATTGACCGCCTGACGGCCGACACAGGCTATCTGACCGCTGCCTAGGAGCATCAAAGCCTCAAAATGAAATGAACAAGAGCATTATATCAGCTGTATATCTTCCTCCCGCTCATAAAATAAAATAATAAAGAAGCTGTCAGCATGTGGCTCCCTTTCACTGAGATCCTAATTACGCCGATGATGGAGCGGCGCTGCGGATGGCAGGTACGCTGCTGTTTGATGGCGTCTCTAACTCCTCAGGATGATTTCCCAGAGGAACACTCTGATTAGGTAAGATGTAGTAACAGCCCGCCCATTAAACAGATGTCCACTGATATTTAGCTAATGAACTACACGGGTGAATGCTCGGGGCGTGCCGCCGCTGTCACTCTGTGGTGCACGTCCCGTCTGAAGCATGCCTTTGAAAGTGGGCCTTGCAGCCAGATTGCAGCGGGACTGTTGGCCTCTGGCGGCTGACCTTTCTCCATAAAGGAATCACAAAAAAAGCCCGGATTACAGCTCTGATACCTCGGGGCATTTAAGGAGGAATTTTAGATTAGTTGAAATTCCCTAGTGACGGTGTGGTGTCCTTGTTCGCTGACACTTGTGTGGAGGAGTCTCACTATGTGAAATGATCCTCCATCTTTTTCATTGTCTCATAACTGAAGGGCTTTATTTGATCTTGTTTCCGTCGTCTCCTTGTGTCTGTGTTCCAAAGACAGGAAGACGCCGTTAAAAATGATGGAATGGCAAGACAATTTTAAATCAGACTCTGCCTCCAGCTACAGTCTATTATCCAGATTTATAAGAACTCACTAGAGTTCCTTTCCAGTCAGGTTTTTTCAGTTCTCTCATCAGATTTTAAATCCCTTGTAGTGACATTTAAAAAACATCTTGTGGTTAATTAGATATTTGAAGTTTTGATAATAGACACGCCTCCAAAACAGCTGAGGATCATCATGTAGCCATGATTTATATTTAAGCGCTATGCACTCCTCTCACTTTACTACTATGTTTTTTGTAAACAAAACGTCGACCAGTAGAGTTTGGCAGTATCCAAATTTAATAGCGTCAAACCTCCTTCCTATTTTACCGCGGTATACCGTATTACCGTGACTTATTAAAAATTATGACGTGAGGCTCAGAAGGCGTCCCCAAACTGTTGGTTTATGCCTCCACAGTTCAGAAAGTGCAAACCAAACACTAATACTGAAACACCTCTCCCCAAATGTTGCCAAACTGCAGAAGTCCTGTTCTTCTTCCAGACCAGGTCACCCCCCCCCCCCTCCCACCTCTCCTCCACACTGTCATGTGATGACAACCACACAAGAGTGTTTAGGCATTAAATAAATTATTTGTCTCCTAAATAAGTGCATTGCATTTGTTTTAATGGCAGTATTGAAACTGATACTATTGCTATTTTTAAGACCCTGCGGTATACCGTATTACCGTGTTACCGCTCAACCCTATTGGCCAGCCAAATAAACCAATGCAGACGTGACAAGTGCAGCAAATTTCTTTCTTTGGATCTTCTGTAAATTAAACAAAGGAGACGAAGCAAGCAGTGTGCTTGTTGGTGTTTTAGCAGAAAAAAGTATGGCCCCTCCTTCAAAGGTTATAGACCCGTGTGAGGAGAACACCGTCTTACATTTCCCCTAACAGGAATACGTTTTGAACAGATTATCTGCTGAGCTCCAATTTCAGCCACTTAACCTCTCAACTCAAATTAAACTTGGCCTGAGGTTAAGCCACTTATACCTCTGCTGGCGACAGACGTGTGTTTCAGTGTTATGACGTAAGAACAGCGTGTGATTCACTATGGGTTTGTCATTAGTATCAATGCTTTAAGAAAAAGGAATATCTACAGTTAAAACTACTTTCATATGTTTCCCACTTTAAACTGTAAACTAGTTCATGATGAGGTTTTCTATTCTGATAAATTCATTAACCATGTGTTTATCTACTTTTTCTCATAGCCTGAAGGCCTGGTGAGATTGAATGTGAGTCGCTCAAGTGCATGAAAAGCCATTAAACACATAATTCTTTCTAGATGGCACAAAGTGATCGGCAGCTGGATTATCGCAATGTCACGAGAGAATCATGTGTCACATGTCGGGGTCCAACCTACCAGCTTACCGCACCAATCAACGTCAGGTGTGGAGCTACTGGCAGCTCCGGGTGTCGTTTAGTTGTGTGACGGTCACAGATTTCGGTTCCCTAACAATGGCAAAGAAATGTCCTAGCAATGGCAAAGAAATGTCCAGCCCTACTCTGCCTTACTCTGCTTCTGATTAGCTTAGCCTGGTATTCCTAGCCCAATCCTAACCAATCTCACTGCTCATGCCTAAACCTCAGCAATCCAACCAACGAACGTAACCGGTACTAGCCAATCAGAGGTGGAGTAGAGCGGGACATTTCGATACCATCCAAGGAAACGCAAATGTGCATGAGAGTCCCAACTGTTGGCTGACAGGTGGTTTATCCAGTCACCTGCCAGGTAGTTTTTTAAAGTGCCTGCCCTTCTCCAAACACTTTCCAATGACTTCTCAGATGGTTCCGTGTAACAAACCCTCTGGCGCTTTACCTTTGTCAGCAAGCTCCAAAACTTTCAAAAAGTTCAATAGTGGGAACTGGACATTACCACTGAAGTGACACTAACTACATTTACATATCAATTTTTCAAGGGTAATCTTGACAGCTAGCTAGACTCTGGCTGTGTCTAAAATCGCACACTTCTGTACTAAATACTAACTATTTGAGTACATAGTGCGTTCACATTGGTCAATGCAGTGCACTTAAATACCCGGATGGTGCACTCAAACCGGTCACAAGTTAAGTGTAGATCAATGGACACTTTCCACACTCAACGGTCGCCATCTGGCACGTAGCGGAGGGGGCGGAGCTAACAACCGTTGAAAAACTTTTGATAGCGGCGGCCGAAGACCGCGATAGCAAGACCGACGGAGCAATACAAAGTTGAACGTTGCTATACATATAAGCCACTTGTAAATGTATATTTGGTTAATTTTACAGTCGATAATGATTTTTGTACCACGAAATATAACATTTATTAGTACCGTAATTTGACGTGCTAGCAAGCCAACCTTAGTACGAAAAGCGGCAGTTTTACCATATTGGCAAATAGTTATAAGCTAACGTTACATGTGTTGTAGTATATTGTTGGTTGTGTTAAACTTTCGTCCCATTGTAGGAGATTTTAGTGGTATATGTATGATCTTAACAAGTTGTACCAATCCGCTGTGAGCGTTCTCAGCAAAACAGCTATCGCTGATTGTCTGCCGGGAACTTTAACAGTAGCGGACGCTAATGTTAAAACGTATCTGCTGTTACTGCCTCCACCTGATGTATATACTGTTTATACTGCCTCCACTGATGTATATCCTGTTATACTGCCTCCACCTGAAGTATATCCTGTATATACTGACTCTGCCTCCACCTGATAACTGTTTCATACTGCCTCCACCTGATGTTATACTGTTTATACTATACTGCCTCCACCTGATGTATATACTGTTTATACTGCCCCCACCTATGTAATCCTGTATATACTTGCCTCCACCGATTTATTACTGTTTTACTGCCTCCACCTGATGTATATACTGTTTTATACTGCCTCCACCTGATGTTATCCTGTATATACTACTGCCCTCCACCTGATTATTCTGTATAACTGCCTCCACCTGATACTGTTTATACGCCTCACTGTGTATTACTGTTATACTGCCTCCACCTGATGTATTACTGTTTATACTGCCCTCCACCTGATGTATATTCCTGTATATACTGCCTCCACCTGATGTATACTGTTATACTGCCTCCACCTGATACTGTTTATAATACTGGCCTCCACCTGATTTATTACTGTTTATACTGCCTCCACCTGATGTATATCCTGTATATACTGCCTCCACCTGATGTATATCCTGTATATACTGCCTCCACCTGATACTGTTTATACTGCCTCCACCTGATGTATATACTGTTTATACTGCCTCCACCTGATGTATATACTGTTTATACTGCCTCCACCTGATGTATATCCTGTATATACTGCCTCCACCTGATGTATATACTGTTTATACTGCCTCCACCTGATGTATAACTGTTTTAACTGGCCTCCACCTGATGTATATCCTGTATATACTGCCTCCACCTGATGTATATCCTGTATATACTGCCTCCACCTGATACTGTTATTTTACACTTACTGCCTCCACCTGATGTATATACTGTTTATACTGCCTCCACCTGATGTATTTACTGTTTATACTGCCTCCACCTGATGTATATCCTGTATATACTGCCTCCACCTGATGTATATCCTGTATATACTGCCTCCACCTGATACTGTTTATACTGCCTCCACCTGATGTATTTACTGTTTATACTGCCTCCACCTGATGTATATCCTGTATATACTGCCTCCACCTGATGTATATCCTGTATATACTGCCTCCACCTGATACTGTTTATACTGCCTCCACCTGATGTATATACTGTTTATACTGCCTCCACCTGATGTATATACTGTTTATACTGCCTCCACCTGATGTATATCCTGTATAACCCTTCTCTTCAGGGACAAACGAGGAATAGAGGGCCGTCATTTAGGGGTGACGATGGCCATCAGACCGTAGAAGGATCCCCTGGAGAGTCTGCTCCCCCCTCATGTCCCTATCCCCATCAGACTAGCTACGGCCTGGGGGGGAGCCTGCAGAACTACAAGCACATTTTTAAAATAAAATTATATTAAAAGTATTTAACTTTGTTATCTTTTGTAGTACACGTTGCATGACTGTAGCAAGCATATAATGAATATAAAGGAATGGATCTATTTAAATGTCAATTCTGTTACCTCTGCTTTCACTATTGTATTGTCACTGTATGAAGACCATTTAGAAACAAAAATACAACTTATAAAAAGATGTACTTATGTTTTTGTCTATAGGTAAGTTTAAGGGGTAATGCTTCATAACAACAGTCTTATCTATGGGCAACAAGGATGTCCTCATGAAACCGTTCAGCATTTAGCATTAGAATGAACAGTAACGTAATGAATGAATAATAACGTGACTTATTTTTAGAGCAAGAACATGAGTATATACATAAGAGTGGACTGCAAAGATAGTATAATTAATGAATTAAGAGTGCAGTAACAACAACGAATTTACGTACAGTTGTTGTGTTACTGGTTTTCAGCTAATGGGGGGGTGTGACATGACGGCGGTGTCGCAATCGTATCCTGGCGTGACACGGAGCAAATATATCACATTTATTTTTGTTAAAATTCAAAAACAAAGCAGAATAATTTTTCGCGAAACTCACAGCAGACTGGGAATGCTCTCCTGGGGAAATTCCCCAATTGTACAGAAGAAGAAGGGATGAAATGTGATCGTCATTTCCGGTAAGTGCACATGGTAGTGCGCAATTTGAAACAACACTCCTCTGTCAAAATTTACGCACTATGCAAGATAGTACGTAGTGCACGAAGTGTACTGTCTGTAAGTGCACTAAGTGAAGTGCGCGATTTGAGACACAACCTCTGTCTGTCCAATCTGAGTTTTCTCTATTTTGCAGCGGCTCTGTGCGGAGTTTAGTAGCGTCCATGGCAATTCTGATTGGTTTAAAGAAATGCCATTAAACCAGAGCACGTTTTCCTCCCATGCCCGAATGCTGTGTGGAGTAGCCAGACCCTCCTGCGGCGCGCATTGGAGGAGACTCTGCCAAAGCGAGACTAGTGTGCATGTAAATGGCTGTCTCCACCACTGATCTTCTAAATCATTCAAATCCCCTGATAGACTTCTCGAAACAAGGTATATTGTTTTACCCTAGTTTAAGTAGAGTAAAGTAAGTAAAGCTTCAGTGATTTGTGCAAAGAAAAATAAGATTTCAAAACTGAATTCCAGATGAAATAACTCAGGCTGATAGCGTCGCCACCTTCAGTGAACTTTTGCTGATAGAAGAGACTGAGAATCAGAGAGAAAAAAATCTTCACAGGCAGACGGGGAGAAAGGAAAGAAACACTGTAGATCACAAAGAGAGGGGCTGAAGTTCACTGTATGAAAGTGAGAAAAGTGCCAAAATTCCTTCCATCCCTCAGGTCATTAAGCGGTTTTGGTCCAGTGAAACTTTCATTTCTCTGTCCTCCTGGACAGATTTCCATGTGGACTCAAGGTGTTGGTTTGGAAGCTTGCAAAGACATCACTCCTCACAGTATATGTTACAGACAAATGAAGTGCACACATCACATTCTCTTTATTGTACAGTCCCTCCAAGATTCCGCAGCCTTTTAATGAGATTGCTGTGGCCCGAAATGCCTGATTTTGAGGGAGCTTTTGTAAAAAGTTGAAAAAAAAAGTTGCAATAGTCCGAAATGTTTTGCACGGTCTCGCGCTATACGTTTTTGTTGGTGAATGCGAGATGGTCAAATCACAACACACATCTTGTCGTCATAGCAGAAACAAGGAAATTAATTTGCTGACGTACGTTAGACATCAAATCGTTCTCACTCCCGCTTGGTCATTGGCTCTCAGAGTCACATGCTGATACAGAGTCTGGCATGTGGGACCACCGGGATTGGTTGAGGTTGCGAGAAACTCTGGTTATTGGTCAAATTTTGCAGAAAAGTTGTGGTGATTGGTTGAATTTGCCTGAATTGGAACAGTGAAAACGAATAAGTGGATCCTTCTCTGTGATTCAGATTCACTCCAAACTATAATAGGATCCTTGCTACACCCTTCCACCAATGTTTTTATGAAAATGTGTCATCCTGCTGATAGACAACCAAACAATCCGAGCCGAAAACATGACCTTATTGGCGGCGATAATAAAGGCAGTGCAGGCAGATTCAGTGAAGCAGCCAATTAAAGTTATATAGGCTTTTAGTCAAACTAATGCATGACATGCTTTGCAGTTGTTATTATTATTATTATTATAATAATGATTCTCATATCTCTAACAAGGGTTGACTGGACTTAAAAAGAAATGACGTTTCAACAGCAGGTAACTGTTGTTGTGGTTACAGTAAACTAAATGTGCCATGTCTTTGAATTGATCTGCTTCAGTCATGTACCAGTTTTGTTTACATCCCCAAAACACTCATTTCATATTGCTTTAAGTTTAGTTTCGAAAGACGCCCTATTTGAATTTAAAAAAACTTTGTGATTCAGACTTTATGGGACTTTAACTGGGGTTGATTTGTGAGAGTTGGATAACATGAATAGGATTCAATTACTGTTTTCACATAGTGTTTCTGCTGTGTCTTTATCTAACCTAAGCCACATGCAATCTTGTGTTTATGCATGACTTGTCTTGGGTCGGTGAGAGAATTTTCACTCTGGCCACAATCCTCTGAAAATGGCTTTTTAATGGCTTCCTTTAGGATGAAGAGAACAAGTCCTGTGAGACATAAAAAAGCAAATGTTCTTATTTCAATGCAGAAACATACTGTATTCCACACGATTAATTCACAGAAATAAGAAAGTGTTCATGTTTTCAGAGGCAAACCTGTTTTCACAACATATCCTAGATGGATGATACTGTCGAAACTAAGACAACCTGTTGTCTGATAGGTCCATATGACCCAGGGGGCTTCACACAGCCTGGAGTGCTGCGTTATAGGAAGAAGCCGGGATACCTACTGATAACAAGGGGCAAAATGTGAAATGAGTCATCTAATAAGAATTAGAGCCTGATCGATAAAGGATTTTTAAGTCAGATATCAATAGAAATACTTGGTTTTTAAAAAATCTGATATTCCAACATATCGGCCAATTTATACAGTATTTAAAAAAAAAAATAATCCAGAAACACGTAACAAAACAAACAGATTTCCCTAACATTAGTTAACAGAACAGAGGAACATCAAAATATATTAAAGTTCTGATTAATAAAATGTATAAAACTAAAAACGTAAGATATGAAAATTAAAGTCCTTTGTACAAAAACACAATAACAACAAAAATAATTAGTGTTGCCAACAGGGACGTTGTAGAGCGCCCTCTGGTGGACAAACTATGCAACGCCAACACTCATAACACGGTTGACCGTCCGTTTTTAGTTTTTAAATATTCATGTATGAGAATCATTTATTTGTTATTATGATTATTATTATTTTTTCGGCCATTATAAATGCCGATATCGATAGATAGGGGAATACCTTATAACGGCCGATAATATTGTCCTGCGTATATATCGGTCGGGCTCTAGAATTAATGGAGTCTTGAGGCCAGTTCATGGTGTAATTGTACCAATGTTGGTGTAAGGTGGTCAAACTGGACAGTGATAGATAGCCCTCTGATGATTCTCTGTGTTGGTGCCTGGCTCAACCTTCCTTTAGAATATGGCATGTTTTTGTTTTTTTAATCACAGTTGCTATGTGTTCTGCGTCCTTGT
>NC_045750.1:18103724-18111131 GCF_008692095.1 Etheostoma spectabile | reverse complement strand
AAGGTGCCCAGGCAATACACGATAGCATGTGTCACACACTGTAGCACATTGTCTCATCTTATTTGTCCTGCAGCAGGGTTTTGTTTCCAGAATGGGTTTTGCCCATCACTGTTTACTACCTGAACAATTACACACCTACAGTCCTGATAAGCGACATGGCCATTAATGCGGGCTGTGCTGTCATCAGCGATAATGGTGGCCATTTCCTCAGACTCCCACAGTTCGAGTTGATAATGAACCAAGCCCATTATGCCGGTCAAATGTGACTCTGTGCATACTCTGATGACGCATTTCCCCTCTGATTAATTCAGACATTTATTAATTAGCCATTCCACATAATTGATTCCTGGAAATAATTGGCTACCTTTAGGATAACAGTGTGAAGCCATAAGCTGGACCCCTTCAAATAAATCACGGGCCTTTAATTCAGTGCCACTCTAAATGCATGGTAGCTTTGTGAAGACAACAGCGTCCCAATGCTCAGCGGTGGGCAGACAGCAGGCCCCGGGCTGCACTCCAACTGATTACCTGAACCACAGGCAGACGACATGCTCTCTTGCTTCCCTCTCTTTCCATCTCTCACGCTGCCCGTGTTTTCCTTCACTCTCTCTTTATCTCTTTACCTGTCTGCACACCCTGGGAGAAGAAGCCACTTAGCAGATAATGACGCTTTGCCTCGCCAGCCTGCGACACAAATAAGGCAAGTGGGCATGGAGAGGGAGCGTGCCCATCTGCCACGGCTTCATCTTTCCTATTACGCCATGCGTATCCCTGGGAGACCAGCAGGGGTTTGTGGGTAGTGAAGAAGTGATTAGCAGGCTGCTGGCTAGCGTTCCTCATTCTCTATTGTAGCAGTGGAGATGCAATTAGAAATAAACAAAGGCTCCCTTTACACCTGGCATTAATACTGTGTGTACCTCACTGTGAGTGGATTATGTCTATCTCTGCTATTGGATCTTCTTCACACACATAGAAATATGATTTGTCATCTTACCAAAATGCATGCTGGTAATGTTTATGCCTTCTTTTAATGTTATCAGTAAACATTTACAGACTGACATATACAGTATATTCAAATGTAAATCATTTACTAAACTACTCGGCTTATGCATTGCCATTGCACACTGATCTCATGAGATGGCGTAAATATGACACATCAATTCATATTCAATTCAATTCAATTCAATTTTATTTATAGTATCAATTCATAACAAGAGTTATCTCAAGACACTTTACAGATAGACCACACTCCAGAATTTACAAGGACCCAACAGTTCTAATAGTTTCCTCCAGAGCAAGCAACAGTGCGACAGTGGCGAGGAAAAACTTCCTTTTAGGCAGAAACCTCGGTCAGACCCAGGCTCTTGGAGGGGTGTCTGACGGGCCGGTTGGGGTAGAATGAAGAGTGGCAATAAAAATAGAAAAAATTGTAGTTTGTAGAAGTTTTTGTAGTGTTCATGGCATAGAGACGCTGTGCGGCAATTACAGGCAAAGCAGGACGTAGCAGGACGTAGCAGGACGTTGCAGGAGTAGCAGGGCACGCAGTGTCAGTTGAACTGGCATCACAGAACGTGTAGCGGGACCATGGCGTTGCGCTACCTGATTCGGAGCCTCTCTGTCCAAGGGAACATGCTGGTGAAAAAAACATAAGGACTCCGGGGAATGACTCCCCAGAGCTAGGTTAGTAACAGCATTCTGGGACATGGATGCACATAAATGAAAAGATAGAAAGATAGAGGAGAGAGGAGCTCAGTGTATCAAAATAAGTCCCCAGCTGTCTAAAACTATTACAGCAAAACCAAGAGAGACGAGGTAAAGAGAGCTCCAGCCCGGCGGGCTAGAACTCTCCCACACGATCGGGCTGTATGCCAAGTCTCCCTTTAGTTCTATTATATTCTTGATATATGATAGATAAATTGAAAACTATGGATCAACTACTACTCCCTAACAATATTCGATTCTATGCCCTAACTAGTGTATCAAAATAAGTCCCAGCTGTCTAAAACTATTACACAAAACCAAGAGAGAGAGGAAGAGAGCTCCAGCCGGCGGGCCAGAACTCTCCCCAACCGGATCGGGTGTGCCAAGTCTCCTTTTTTTTTTTTATTATATCTGTATATGATAGATAAATTGAAAACATGTGACTAACTACTACCCAACATTAATCGCGTTCTAGCCCTAACTAGTGTATCAAAATAAGTCCCAAGCTGTCTAAAACTATATTACAACAAAACCAAGAGAGACAGGGAAAGAGAGCTCCAGCCCGGTCGGCCAGAACTCCCCAACCGGATCGGGCGTGATGCCAAGTTCCCTTTAGTTATATATAGAAACTATGTGACTAACTACTACTCCCTAACAATATTCGATTCTATGCCCTAACTATAAGCTTTATCAAAAGGAAAGTCTAAGCCTACTCTAAATGTGGAGACGGTGTCTGCTCCCGGACCCAAACTGGAAACTGGTTCCACAGGAGAGGAGCTGATAGCTGAACGCTCTGGCTCCCGTTCTAATTTTAGAGACTCTAGGAACCACCAGTAACCCTGCATTCTGGGAGCGTAGTTCTCTCCCAGGGTTGTAAGGTACTATAAGCTCTTAAGATAAGATGGAGCCTGACATGAAGAGCTTTGTAGGTGGAGAAGGATTTTATTCTATTCTATTACAGGAAGAAGCAGAGAAGCTAAAACAGGAGAAACGTGATCTCTTTTCCTGGTTCCCGTCAGAACACGTGCCGCGCATTCTGGATCAGCTGTAGAGTCTTTATGGATTTTTTCGAGCAGCTGATAGTAAAGAATTGCAGTAATCCAACCTAGAAGTAACAAAATGGACTAATTTTTTGCATCATTTTTAGACAGGAATTCCTGATTTTGCAATATTCGTAGGTGAAAAAAGGCGATCCTTGAAATTGCTTTAAGTGGGAATAAAGGACATGTCTGATCAAAGATGACTCCAAGATTTTCACAGTGGTGTGGAGGCCAGGGTGATGCCATCCAGGTAACTATATCTTTGGATAGTGCGTCACGGAGGTGCTTGGGTCCGAGAGCAATAACTTCAGTTTTATCTGAGGTTAACATTAGAAAATTACAGGTCATCCAGGTTTTAATACCTGAAGGCACGTTTGAAGTTTAGCTAACTGATTAGTTTCATCCGGCTTGATTGATAGATATATTGAGTATCATCTGCATAACAATGAAAGTTTATGGAGTGTTTCCTAATAATACTGCCTAAAGGAAGCATATAAAAGGAACAGGATTGGACCGAGCACAGATCCTTGTGGGACTCCATGACTAACCTTGGCGTGCACAGAGGATTCATCGTTAACATTAACAAACTGAGATCGATTGATAAATAAGACTTAAACCGCTTAGAGAGTCCCTTTAATGCCAATTAAATGTTCTAATCTCTGTAATAAGATATAATGGTCAATGGTACAATGCAGCGCTAAGATCTAATAACACAAGTACAGGGATAAGTCCTTTGTCTGATGCAATTAGGAGGTCATTAGTTTTCACAAGTGTGTCTCTGTGCTATGATGAACTCTAATCCTGACTGAAAATCCTCAAATAAGCTGTTGCTATGCAAAAAGTCAGCACACAGCTGTTTGGCGACTGCTTCTTCAAGACATTAGAGAGAAATGGAAGGTGGATATAGGTCTTGTTGGCTAAAACATCTGGATCAAGGTTTGGCTTTTTCAGAAGAGGTAATTACAGCTACTTAAAGTACTGTGGTACTAGCCTGTTAATGAAGACAAATGGTTATATTCAGTAGTGAAGTGTTGATATGGTAAAACTGCTTTAAGTAGCCTGTCGGGATGGGATCTAGAGGCAGGTTGATGGCTTAGATGAAGAAAATAATTGAATTAAATTGATAAAGATCAAGGAAGACAAAGCATCAAAAAAATGTATCGGTTTTACAGCTGTTTCTAACGTTCCTGAGTTTAGAGATAAGCCAGTTAAAGGCAGGTTCTGGTGAATTTTGCTTCTAATAGTTATAATTTTATCATTGAAGAACCTCATAAAGTCGTTACTAGAAGCTATGGGAATAACTTGGCTCAGTAGAGCGTTGACCTTGTTAGCCTGGCTACAGTACTGAAAAGAAACCTGGGGTTGTTCCTATTTCCTCTTCAATGACGAGTAGTACGCTGCTCTGGCATTACGGAGGGCTCATTACGTTTTAAGACTATCTTGCCAGGTTAAACGAGAATTTCCAGTTTGGGTGGAGCGCCAGATCTTCTCAAGTTCCGGATATTTGCTTTAATTTGGAGTTTCAGTGTTATACCATGGGCTAACCTTCTTGTTTTATTATCTTCTTTTTTAGAGGGGCAACAGAGTCTAGAGTCATTCGTAGCGAGCCTGCTGCACTATCAACAAAAGATCGATTTGGGAGGGACTAATAGCATAGGAGTCCTCCTTACTTTGGGACTTGGTAATGAATTAAATGCTAACGGATCGCACCTTAAATTAGCTACAGCACTATCAGATAGACTCTGTATAGGATGTTTTGCTAACGGCGTGTAGTTCAGCAGTATAAACTCAAAAGTTATCAAACAGTGGTCAGATAGGAAGGGATTCTGTGGGAACACTATTAAATGTTCAATTTCAACACCTATTCAGAACAAATACGAGGGTGTGGTTAAAACGGTGAGTCGGTTTATGTACACTTTGAGAGAAGCCAATAGAATCTAATAGAGAGATAAACGCAGTGCAAAGGCTATCATCTCATCGTCCACTAATATTAAAATCCCCTACAATAATAACTTTGTCCGTTTTTAGCACTAAGTTCGACCATTGTATTGTATGCCATTATTGGCGTGTCATCAAGACGCATACTCGCATTTGAGCGTGGTTATCAACGCTGTTTGGCCTCCATTGACTTACGCTACCTTACGATTGCGTGTGAATTTACGCTGTAGCGATTAGTATGAAAGGGCAAAAATCCGTGTATGGAGGTTGGTCGGGGGGTGGATGGGTAAAACACAGGACTTTCACCTAGGAGACCGGGGATCGAGTGCCGTGTGTCAATTTTCCTAAAGTCAACCGTTGTTTTTTTTTTTTTTACTAAAGCCAACCCTGTTCTTCTTTTCCTAAACTGAACCGTAGCTTTCTTCTCGCAGTAACACATTCTTGTTGTCACGATGACACGCCAAGCCAACCCTTGTTATAGGAAGACGTCCGCTCTGTATTTAATACTTGAAAAGATAGTCTGTGGATTGTGTCTTCTTTGCTTTCCCAAAAGGCTATTTTGTGGAAGATAAAATAATCATGTTTACAGTGAGTTGCTTATCAAATACTGATAATACAGTTGCATTAATAAAATTAAAAAAAATATATATATATTTACATACAGTGCTGCTCATGAGTATAGGAACTCCTGCTTAAGTTAAAAAGAGGAATACAAAAAATCTTTTGGAAATTATTCTTAATGCCTTAATTAAAATAATGAGGAAAAATCCAACCTTTAAAGACACAAATGTTCCTTGTGAATGAATAATGTATTGGAAATAAATAAATATTCTTCCTTAAAATACAGAGGGCATAAGTATACACCCCCCTATGTTAAATTCCCATAGAGGCAGGCAGATTTTTATTATTAAAGGCCAGTTATTTCATGGATCAGGATACTATGCATCCTGATAAAGTTCCCTTGGCCTTTGGAATTAAACTAGTCCAAGAAGAGGATCGTCAATGTGCCGTTCCCCTTATCCAGATGGGATTGGACCTGGTGTAGCATGTAGAGGATGGCGTCCTCCACACCAACATCTGGCTGGTACTTCAGGCGGTCCTGAGCAAGCTGTACCTGGGGTCTGAGGAGGCTGAGGAAGGGCCGCTCCAACGTCTTCATCAGGTGTGAAGTGAGCGCCACCGGTCGGAAGACATTCAGCTCGCTGGGCCTGTTCTTCTTGGGAACCGGAACGATGCAGGATGGCTTCCAGAGGGTGGACACTCTCCCTCTCCCTCTCCTCCTCATGTTGTGAAAAATGAATCTGCAGGAGCGGGTTATTGTTGCAGAGATGGTGACAGCGAAGGACAGCTGGTCATCCAGGGTAACACCCAGGTCCCTTGCACTCCCCTTTAGGTAGAGCAGTGAAACCCTAAAATGTGGTAGTGGGCACATTTAACCAGTGAAAGTGTGAACTCAGGCTCAGTGTCATATCATCTGAAATGACCCCAATCCAAATCACAAGCTTTTGTCATTAACCTCACAATCCCTAAATCTTTTATAGCTGGTCCTTGGCACTGTGGGTCCTAAGGGGGGGGCGGGGGGGGGGGGGTTGTGTGTGTGTTTGTTTGTGTGTGCGTGTGTGTGTGTGCACGCACCTGCGGCTTCAGTTCCTGCAGGGCCAGGGTTTGTTTCTATTGGACTAATCTAGGACAGACTTAGAGAACTGTACGCTTAAACAGACATCTGGCTGCTCTGTCTGGAACATTGTCCTTTCCACATTTCAGATTACAGTTAATACTCCTCTCAAAAAAACCTGAAGCTTAAAGCGAATACAGTACATATTGTTTTACTCTAAGCTGTCCAACCTTGAGTGGTTGTATTGAGATAACGAGGCCGAGGAGCTGGAGGAGTGGAGGTTGAAGCAGACAACGGGCAGCTCAAGCTGTAGTGTTGCTGTGCAGGTTAAGATGTTCTTCTACTATTAGTGTGTGTGCAGTGATGTGTTGCAAGGACTCTCATGTTCCTTCACTAATTGAGTGTACTGTATGAACTCACCATTCCCAATTAGCCACACTTGAGATAACAATTTGCGCAGGCTTACAGTGTTTGGGGTTGGTAAAAATATCATGTTAATTTCCTATAGAGCAACAATAGAGTCAGTTCTTCGGTATGGTATTAGCAGCTGGTTTGGGAATTTGACAGTATAATCTAAAACTTAGATTTTCAGTCTGGTTGAGACGGCAGGCAAAATTATGGGAACACCTGCACCTCTCAACCCGCAGGAGCTATTTGATCAGGCAACAATCAGGCAGGCTAAGACCATTCTCTGATAATTCTCACGTTTTGTCGTCACAGTTTGAGCTGTTGAAAAGGAAAGAGGTACAGGATTCGTCTGTGTAAATATAGCAGGAATAAGCACTCATTTGTTCCTCTCGCAGTTAAGATCAATAATGACCAGCAATGAACTATGACTATGAATTCTTTCATTTAAATCTGCGACTGTGATTTTTTTTTATTTTTTTTACTAAGACTGAGTGCATGGATGCGTGTGGAAGTAGGATTGAGTGGTTTTAAGGCATGTATGGGTGAACAGAAGAAGGTAGGAAGGATGGCCTTTTATCATATTTAGTATAGAAAATGGTAATTTGTAATCTGCAATTTACACAGCTCTTTGAGTAACCCACGTTTACTGTACATTTGTCTTTTAATTTTTTTTAAACCTGTGCTTGTTGTTGTGTGTCTGTTGTA
>NC_045750.1:18099316-18103714 GCF_008692095.1 Etheostoma spectabile | reverse complement strand
AGCAATGTTACTCAGTGTCCAAAACAAACTTGTCCTTAGGGAGACTAATAAAGATACTTTGACTTTGACTTTTGACTTGGAAGTGTTTTACATTTTTTCCCTAGTCTGGATGAGGAGCAGTTAATTTACTCACAGCATCTGGATGTCTCGCCCTCAAACCTCTGTTGATTTAGGGAAACAACAACAGACGTTCAGCTAACAAGTTACAGGCTGAAAATGTTTTAAAGAAAATTTAGGCAGTCCGGCCTAGTTATTTTGGAAAATGATTGTACAGATTTACAAAGAATATGTTTATGGCATTTCAAGGGTGATTCTAGGATCAGACCTTTAGGGGGGGCTCAGCCCTTAATGAGAATGTTTCCTGCGGTACTGTAGTCAATCTCCCTGTTGGTAATGTGATGGGAACTGGTAGAGCATCGAAATCAACGGGAGCAGGAAGGAGTCGGAAGATCTGTGAGGCATTTCATTTTGAAACATTTAGATTTAACTTTTAGATTTAGATTTAATATTTAGATTTAACATTTAGATTTAGATTTAACATTTAGATTTCAATTTAACATTTAGATTTAGCATTTAGCATTTAGATTTAACATTTAACATTCAGGTGTAACATTTAATATTTGGATTTAACTATTTAAAATATTTCCAAGTTGACAAATATTGTTGTAAATGTGCAAGAAAGTGACCCTCAAAATTTCATACCAGTTTTTTAAACATTATTTAAAGCTAAATGTGACAAAATGTTGCTGTTATTTTCAGCGTGATTCTTCTAACAAACGGCGCCCCATAAAATGCTACGTCATCAGCCAAAGCTAATGACCGCAGACTAACGTAGCTATGTTACGTCCGGTACATTAGTGTGTGTTCTGTAGAGAAGAGAGAGGCTCAGCGACGTTTGCAGTCAATATGTTAAGTTTGCAACTAACAATCAGATGTGGCATTAGTGAAAGTCGCCTTATTTTGTAATTAGATAATAAATTAATATCCCAATTGGTTAATGTAAGGAACTTAGCATGAGTGCTGGTGTGCTCCTTCACAACAAAGATGACTGAAGAAGAGAGAGAAAGAGCTCAATGAAGCAGCAAAAAGATCTGCTGCTCTGCAGAGCTGGATTAAAACTGGCAGCAGACCAGCTGTGAGAGAAGCATCTGATAATGTCAACCATCCTACATCATTCATTTAATGTGAAGTTGGCCTGTTTTATCAGGAGCATCTTTAAGACCTCAGTCTCATGGCAGTAATGCACATTACCTAGCGACCTCAGTGTACTTGTCAGTGTGTCAGACAGCAGAGAGGAACACCATTCCTACAGAGACACAGGAGAAGGCACTTCCAAAAAGATTTTACTGTCTTCAGTTGTAGTTTTACACACTGCAAGTATCACTGTTTGGCGTTCATGTGTTCAGATCAGAGGGTTGTCTCACCTTGTTAAACTGTATTTACAGTTTGTCAAATGATAGTTCCTGCGCACACATGTGCACCTATGGCAGCTTGGGACTCATTGGAATGGTTATATGATTTTTTTTGTTGTTGAATGGTGGTTGTCCCGCCCCCCCCTAGCGCCTGTAGGGGGAGCTTTATATAGAAACCTGTTGGGGGGAGCTTTATAGAGAAACGTGTAGGGGGAGCACTATAGAGAAACCTTTGTTGGGAGCTCTATAGACAGACCTGTAGTGGGAGCTCTATAAAGAAACATGTAGGGGGAGCACTATAGAGAAACCTGTAGGGGGAGCTCTATAGAGAAACCTGTAGGGGGAGCTTATAGAGAAACAGTAGTGGGGGCACCATAGAGAAAAACTGTAGGGGGGGCATATAGAGAACCTGTAGGGGGAGACTATAGAGAAACATAACGGGGAGCTCTATAGAGAAACATGTAGGGGGAGCTCTATTGAGAAACCTGTAGGGGGCTCTAATGAAAACCTGTAGGGGGGGCTCTATAGAGAAACCTGTAGGGGGAGCTCTCAAAGAGAAACCGGAGGGGTGGCTCTATAGAGAAACCTGTAGGGGGGGCTCTATAGAGAAACCTGTAGGGGGAGCTCCATAGAGAAACCTGTAGGGGGGGCTCTATAGAGAAACCTGTAGGGGGAGCTCTAAAGATAAACCTGTAGCGGGGCTCTATAGAGACCCCTGTAGGGGGGGCTCTATAGAGAAACATGTCAGCGGGCTGATGTTGCCTCTGTCAGTGGAGACAAGAACATGCATGTAAAATGCAGTGGCAGGTGTCATACACAGACACTCTTTGTCTACTGCATGTACAGTGCATGCTACTGTACGTTGTCGTGAAAAAATGAAGACATTCGTAACAGAATGGGGAGCTGCCGAGTGACTTCTGCATAATTCATGTTGTTTCCACGGTGATGCCAGCTGTACTGTATGGGTTTATTTGTCCCTGAGAAAAATCCTTAGCTACTGTGTTCCCGCCCACTAAACATACAGCAGCAATGCATTTTTTTCACATGCTGAAATTAAATATGAGTAGGATAAACGATTCTCTTTTAAAATCACTCTGCACACAGCAGGATAGCACTACAACCAACCACAGCAACGCTAGTTGATAGATTCAACTTTTTTTTCGGTCGGAAAAACTCCAAGTACATCTTCCTTTATTAAGAATGATTTCAGATCCTAACTCCAAGTCTTCCAGAGTCGCGGCCAAAGCCAATTCGAAAGGCCACTGTTCGCCAGCAGCAGCCCTCTTCTTTGTTTTCAAGTAGCAGGGAATTTACGCAGAATTGTTATGATTCTTCCGTCCTTATGTTAAGCCCGCCCACCGACTCTATACACAATGCGATTGGCCTGACGAGAGTTCATAAAACAACAAACACAGTCATTCACAGTTTGGCTATATGGGTAAATCCCGTTTGATCTATCAGCCAGGGTAGAGTAGCAAATGAAAATATCAGATATTAGACTTTGAAATAAATATTGGCCATAAGAACTATTTGGATAACAGTATAGAGCTGCATTGCTTTTCAGCCTCCTATCTTACTGGAATTAAATACCACTGCAAGTCAAATTTTAAGTTTACACATTTTATCACAATATACCTGTTTGCACAAGTAAAGGGAGGATGGAAACAGACAATAATTTGGTGTTGTAAAAGAGGTATTACCTACAAACATTCTTTTAAACTGGGAAAAATCCTGTCATTTACAGTATGTATATTCTCATGTTTTGCATACATCCTGAGAGAAAGCTGTTTTTCTGCAATGTTATAACTGTAATTGAGTCAAAATGTTTTCTTTTTTATGATCGCGTTAAGATGCCAAAACAACACAGAATCCAGCATGTATATCCTAAGAGTAAATTCCACTGATATTAACATGTCGGTGTTCTTAATCACATCAGATAGAGTTTTATGGGATGGAATACACTCCGGGGAGTTGACTTAATTGTATCCGTAAGCAAAGCAGGGTTTGACATTATTTAATATGTGGTCACTATGAACTTTTGCAGTTACACCCACAATAAAAAGCTAGATAAATCTTCATTGGCCACATGTTTGCACTCAGCCCTGAGAGTCTCTGTCTCTCCCCACCTCAGCTTCCATCTCTACAGTCCTCATAGTTCTCTCTCTCATTCTTTATGACAAAAATAAGCACTAAATCATACTTTACCATATGTATTTGAGTTTTTGTGTAGTTCAACACTGCATTTTAGCACCGTTGGTCCATTGCTAGTCTATATCCACAATAATCCATTTCTGGGATCGCGCCGGTGCCGGCAGAAATTCCACCGGATGTCCTTCTTTGCGGCCAGATGTCCGTCCCCTTCCTCTGTCTTAGTGTTGGCGTTCTAACCTCCGGTGGATTTCTGAGGACTTGTTATGGTTTGGTATTTTGTTGTATGTTTTGTTCTTGTGATTCGTTTTTTTGGTCTTGTACTGTATATGTTTTAGTCCTGGGTTGCTCCCTTGTCTTGTCTAGTTGTGGTTTTTGTCTTATGGTCACTTGTGAGTGTCGGTATGTTCTGTTTCCGGTTTTATTTTGATAGTGTGGTTTTCTGTGCTGTCTTGTCTTTAGTTTCACTTCCTGTGTTTTCCCGCTCTTGTGATTACCTGAGGTCTTCAATCTGTTTCCCATGCCTTGTCACCTGCCTCTTGTCATCTCGTTACCCTCTGTATTTAGTCTTGGTGTTCCCCTCGTTTGTTGTCAGATCATTGTAGTGTTTCTATTTGTGTTAGTCTCGGTGTTCCTGTTTGCCTGTTACCTGATTTTTGTGTTTCTTTGTCTGCTGTTTTTCTGGACACCTTTTGTTTCTAGAAGTTTTTTCATTATTAAAAATTCTAATTCTATTTTGCCTGTGGTTTCTGCAAATGTGTGCTACATTCCATGAAGCTCCCTTAACCGGACTATGGTCAACTGCTCCTCAGATCTCTGCAGGGTAAATCCAGACAGC
>NC_045750.1:18090169-18099306 GCF_008692095.1 Etheostoma spectabile | reverse complement strand
TATCTGTCCAATCTGAGTTTTCTGTTGTACGACTAAAACAACTTTTGAACGTACAACAAGTTCCTTCCTGAGGCTATTTTGCAGAGGCACGGTGGGTCTGTCCGGCGCTTAGTGCCGCCCGTGATAATTGTGATTGTTTTAAAGAAATAAACAAGAGCAACCAGAGTGTCTGCGCTGTGGAGGAAGGTCTGATAATGCGAGACTAGTCTATCGCTAACTTTCTTGACACAGATGAGAGGGAATGAAGTGCCCATGAATCCCAAAGGGAAGCTATCATATTAGCTATATTGCTCCATTCAATGTTATTTAATCTCACCCTGCCAGAGTATAAACTGCTCCAGAACGATGGCATAGTTGGCTGTCAGTGGTGAGACAGGAGTGGAGGGTGCACAGTTTTGATTTTCTTAGTTTATTTTAGAAGGAAAATTTTCATTGATCAACCCAACAAAGTTGCAAAAGTAGCGAGATTTAGCAAAGACGGAAAATTGTTATGTTGTTCCTTGCCAAATGTTAAAAAACACTTTAAGAAAAGAATTAAACAGCACGTACAGTATGACTGTGCAGGTCAAACGATGTGAAGTTACATCAGAGACTCTGACTCAGAGTTGACTCCATCAAACAGCTACCAAGTATCCGAGTGCAGCGTTTCAGAATGTCTGTTGGTTAGCACGCCAACCTGCTGGATGAGCCATTGTGTCTGGCAAGTGCTAACACGTTACCGGCTAGCTCCCCAGCCCCATAGATCTCCAATAAGCTGTCCACGTGACATCATACAATATACTTTATTGTCTCAATAGGGACAATAAAGTATATTTTGGACACAAAAGCTGCACACATATAGATAATATATCAATATAATGTTGACAGTGATATGAGGCAAGATATTGTCTTAAATTTGGATATCATTATTTCGTGATGTGACACGTGTTGTCTTTTCCTGGTTTTAAAGAATGCATTACAGTAAAGTGATTTCATTTTAACTTACAAGCTGTTTTATTAGCCTTTACCCACTTAGTCATTGTATCCACATTACTGGTGATTATCAAAACTCTCATTGTGTTAATATTTTGTATATCGCCACAATATCAACAGTGATGTATTTGGTCAAACATAATTGTCATATTTGATTTTCTCCATTTTCAGCCCTACTTGACAGCTATGGACAAACAATACAGCACCAACTGTACCAGTCACAATACGTTGCACATAATGTATTGCACTCATCCCGTGGTAAAAACATATTGCACGTAACTTATTTCCCTCACTCTACACTAAAACACTGTGAAACTATTGCGCAATTTTTACAGCCTCAAGCAGCCACCAAGCTTTCACCCCCACTTGAGAACGACACACATCGGAATTTTGCTTTGCCACTTTGTGGTTTTGAACTGATGCATATATTGAGTTTGTGTTTGTCTGGGACTCCGAGTGTGCTTCCTAACGGTTTGGGCTACCTCATAAAGCATGGACCGTTTACTGTAGTTGTAAGCAGTGAGTTATTATAGCCCACAGGTAGTAGTATGATACAGAACGCATGAACAAAAGAAAGAACAGCAAAGTCGTTATGATGCATAGGACCAATTCAAAAGTCCCTGTTTGGTGTTTTTCTCTAGCCATACGCTTTCGCACCATTTGCATGAATGAATGACAAATGTCAGGGTGAAACCTGACCAAGTGAGGGGGGGGGCGGGGGGGGGGAACAGCCTTCTATCACTTCCTTCCCTGCGGGTAAAACCTGGTGTAATGCTTCTTAATGGCAGCTTGGAAGGGTTTCAAAAACTTAATAACCAAAGACTTATGAATGTTATGTATATTTTAATATGTTTCCTCGGCCTGGGGGGCACATGAGTATCTAATCACATGGTTCCCACGAATAAAAGTTACTTCAAGCCAGCATCAAATTTTTAACCACAAAGCCAAAAGTTCAGCTTTTAAAAAGTAACCATAGCCCTGCCATTAGGTGGTATTATGGGACTTTCCTTTATTCTAACTTTAAATGTATTTCATTCTTGGCAATGTTTGGGCAAGACTTACTCCTTTTGCTGGGGGCTTGATGCAGACAAAAATGTCCAGAGACATTTCCAACTTTGTAATGGAAGCTTCATTGTTAGTAATTGAATGGAGGGCGTACATGCTTGACACAAAAAAGAGTAAAGCTGGGAGTCATGTTTTCATCTGTTCTTTTTGTGCTTGAATGCTTTATGAAAAGAGTACATACTGTACATCCTTCATACTCTTTTCATGAAAACATTCTCTAGACGTCACGTCCCTAGAACTTGTTTTCGCAGCCATGGTTCAGAATGCGAAGGCCTGCCCGTTTACCTGCTGCCTGATCGGCCGGGCACCTGAACCCATATCCCTGCCCCTGCACATGGTGGGCCCACACAATGGAGGGTCAAGGTCGCTTCCGAGGCCTGAGCCTAACTGGACCCCATGAGTTTAGGCTTGGCTACCACAAAGTTTGTAGTGTACGACACCCACTGCTATTTCATGTAAAAAGGTGGTTTGAGCATACTGTATGAACCCGAGTGGTTCGACTGCAGTGCTTGTGTCTCGCCTCTCTCCACACTGTATAACAGCAGGCTTCTTTTACCCGACTTTCAAGTGTAGCTGTTCGGAACAACTTTTACTTTGGACATATTTAGCCTTACACTCCTACAACAAAACTGATACAGCAGCACCAGATATATAGTATTTGTTATTCCAGGCATTCTTCCTTGTCAAAAGCTGGCATTACCCACAATGCAAGTGGAATGTCGACAACATAGACTAGTACTACCCAAACCTAGAAACACACTTTGGTATATAAAGTCAGTGGAGCTCCCCATTAAGGATAGGCAAGTCCAAATGGTAGGACCCAGAATGCATAGAAAGCATTATGTATCTGGCCCGGGAGGACTAATCCTACTGCTTCTTCTGCACTGCCCATATAACTGTCAGGATTTGGCAGAATTTGACTTATCATGAGCTATGGCTGTGATTCCATTTGCTCGGAATGAATGAACAATTGCATTCTTGTCATTTTTTTAAATGACATGAAAGGAAATGCCTGAAGTAGCAGTGCGTGTCATCAAATGCAGCATGGGAATTCTAAGAAGAGGCCTTTCCACAGTTCCTTCCTTCTTCTGAGTTATGAGCCTTTTGTTGTTTGTGCATACGCGCTGCCTCTGGGTTGGACATGTCATTACAGAACTATTTGTGATTCAAAATAGAGGGTGCAAAGTTAATGAAATGCCTTTTTCACAGCCAGTGTCCCTCGATAGCCACAGCCAAAGGACAATGACAGTTATGTCCTCTGGTTTTAAGATGGGACACAGGCAGTGGTGTCTGCCTGAGAGTCAGAAGGTTCACGCTCAGTGAATGTACTTTTGTGACAGTTCTTGACAAAAGAGCCACACATCACGTCAAACAACGCTGTGTACAATAAAAGAGCATTATGCTGTGATGCATAGACTTGTACCATCCAGATTCCTGGCAAGTGATAGAAAGAGGCTTTAGAGGCAGAGACATTGGGCTTTGTTGGATTTTTCTGTGACTTTCATTAAGGATGAAGGCAGATGTATGTGCTCCGTACCCATCGGGCACGATGGCACACATGAAAATACAGACTGCACACACAGACACAGATATCTAGGCTGTGCCAGATATAGATATGAATCGTCTCTTTCAGTCTGCAGGTGTTGCATTGTGCAAACCAAAATAAAATCAGGTCAGGTTTGAACTTCCCCACGAAGCAGGAGAGATGTTGAAGGGAAGCTGAGCCGCAGGAGGCTGAAAGTAAACAGCTGGAATGTTTGCAATGCAAGACAAGCGCACGTACAAATTGGCAAAGTGCCTCTAACCCCCCGACGACAGCTGATATTTAAATATTGTTTCACCACGGTGACATGACAGGAAGACATCTGGCCTTAATGGACTGAGCTATACAGTAGATCCAGGCGGAGCTGCACTATTGTTGTGGTTGTTATCACGTCCAGATGTGACAGTGCAGCCAGCAGGTATCCACAGCTCTCTCTCTCTCTGAGCAGTGCCAAACAGGAAGCTGGAATAATAACAGCCCCTTAGCTATATGCCACCGCCCCGGGACATCAAATTCAACCTGTGGCGTACAATCCAACGCACCCTAGGTCTCCGTGTGCGTCACACCGCTTCAGTCTTCCCTGCCAAACTGGCCAACAAAAGCACGGCAATGGGAACTTTTATGTGTTAAATTGATACCATGGGATAGATCATTGAACTGGGCGCATTAGCTTCACTTATTATTACCTCCGCCCCCCCCTCCCTTTCTTCCAAAAAATAAATCTTGCAAGGGTAGTTAAGTGTGTTGTTGTTGAAGGAAGCTAATGATCAAATCATTAAGGGTTGTAGCGTTGGATAGTGGAAGAACTCTTCTGTGTAATGTGTGCTAATTGTTGCAGATGAGAGCACAAATTACATTTGTCACATTTTAATTTAAATAGTTCTCTCACCTTCCAATGTCTCTATGGCTTTGGCCGACTCATACATTGGATCCAGACTACTGTATGACAGACAGAATTATTATTATTTTTTTGATTGAATGTTGTCTGTTTAAATTTAACCACTTTAATATCTTGATTCACATTACAAAGTCTTACTAATAGTTCATACAAAGGGGTAGAGAACCATCATAACCCCCGATGGAATCTAGACACCAGCGGTTATGACGAAGGAGCCCAAAGACCAGAGGCTCTGGACCGGTCAGCTGGAGTCGATGACTGGAGGTGGAAGGGGGGGTGGAGGGTTGCACTCTTTGCCTGCAACGACAGCTGATAGCAAAGGGAGAAACGGATTTAAAGCAGGGTTGTGAGTCTGTGATTGGCCCTTGGAATTTGTGTATGATTCTGATTGGTTGAGCAGGAAGGTGAATGCCAACAACAGCTGATTTGATTTAGGAAGAGAGCATTGATTGAATGAGGTCTTCCTGAAAGAATTAACACTGAGCTGCATTTCAATCAGGAGAGACTAGTTTGCAGATATGCAAAAGTTATAAACAGCAGGATAAAATGTAGATTATTAGGATAAGAGCTGATTTGATTTAGGAAAGCATTAATTAAAAGTTAGGTCTTCCTGAAAGAATTACCAATTAGTATTGATTAGTATAGATGGTTTTAGATACGAAGATACAAATTTATTGATATATTGCTGTTTAAGCACAAAGAGCTCAGTGCATTTCTTTATTGGTTTATTTGTACCAGAGTCGTCTGTAGTCGCTGGGCAGAAAACAGAGAATAACATCTCTGTTTGAAAATGAACACTGTAGTATTAAAACATCATTACCAGACTTTACTGTACAACAAGAACACGATTTGTGTTTACAGTATGTATGGTGGGTACACATTTGTTTGATTTTAGCCATCATTTCATCTTGAATTCCAAATCTGTCTGTTATAGTTTATGATAATATACTCTGCTCATAAATCAGCTTTCTCACTTTGATTTATTTGCATACAGTGTGTCATCATGGAACTAAAGGAAAAGACGCTGCAGTAAACAACAAGGGAGTAAAATAAAACCGAATCACAGTTCACCTAAACTTTACAGATCTAGACCACACTCAATAATAATATAATAATATACAATAATTTACAAAGATCCGACAATTCCAATAATTCCCCCTAGAGCAGCATTTGCTTTAGATGGAGGACAGACCAGATATTAGTTTTTGGTTTGGACTCAAAGTTGCATGGGTTTCTTTCTTTGTCAGTTGGTCTGCCATTGTGTGTCAGCCTTGATGAAATGTAGGCGCCCTGTCCGATTACCGTACCACTTCTTCGCATATTTCCTTGTAGGAAGATTCCAATTTCCAAATCCAGTACAACGCAGCACTATCAAGCTCCAGCAATACGGAAACACTGAATATTTAGCAAATATCATATTGGTAGCACACCAAAAGGAATGCAACCTTACATATGCTGACATTGGTAAATTATATTATATAAACTGTTGAACTGGTTATGACTCTTAGCGCTGGCTTGTTGTTTAAGTTGACTGTTTTGACTCGTGGGCCACTTTTTTGACTTTTATCGTAAAGAAGCTTTAAATAGAAGTGTGTGAGCTTCATCATTTCTGTATTATGTTGCTTTTGGCACAGTACAAACAGATCTTATACTCCATTATGCCTGTGTGTATGTGTGCATAGCATAGTGAGCCTCTGTGTGTACACATTTACAAGTGTGTGTGTGTGTCATTTTAAACCCACTTAGTCTCCCTCTCAAATGTAGAGGACCGTGTCATAGTGGCTCATCTCATCAAACAGTGTGATGCTTGGACTCATGGGGGCAGATCACTTGTGGGCCTCATCATCGCCATGACAACCTGATAGAGTGCAGCTCCACAATCGGAGGCTGTCATGATCTCATCTCTCTTTCTCCACTTAGGAAGATGAACACAGAGGAACTGGGGTACCTGTAGTTAGTAAACAGCAGTGAGCTCCACTACTCATGTATTGTCTATGTTCATGCTGTCATTGGCAACCAACAACGTTCTCATTTTGAATCTGGCAAACGTCCATCTCTCAAACGTCCCGACAAAGGATATCTTCTGTCACAGACCGGCTCTAGCGGGCCGGCTACATTGCACACTAACGTTTGCGGAGCAGATGCTCCAACAGTGCACTTTCACTACAATCAATGAAACTGCACGACTAAAACTACTTTTCAGCGTACACATGTTCCACATTCCCGAGGCTGTTTTGCAGTGGCACCGTGGCTCCGTCCGATGCTTAGCACCACCCAAGACAATTGTCATTGGTTTAAAGAAATCGGCACAGTGCTTGATTTAGCTTCAAAAAAGCAGCTAGCGTGGCTTTCAGAGCCTTAGGTTGCCATTTTCCCCATTTAGTTCTTCAAATTCATGCCTAAATTCCTATGCCAGGGCTTTATAGACTTATGGGAATTAATTTTTTGATGCTCAATGCAATGAAGGTGGACCACTGGTAAAGTTCTCACTGCATTCTGTTTGCAATGTCATCTTTTTCAGGCACGACTAGCAGCACATTTACTACGTAATCAGCACAGCGATCGCTGTGATGTTCAGGTATGTTGGACTTTCTGCTGATTAAGTCTTTGTGTTTGTGTAAGGCGGTGCTCTTTCAGTTTCCGCCATGCTTAATGGCCTGATCTTATTTCAAACCAAACAAACCACCATCTCTGCTGCCAGAAAAGTAAATCACATCTCTTCCTGTTTTCCAGTGGAAGAAGGATCCACTGAGTTTTACAATAGCCATCGTGGTAATTATTATTTATGTTTTTAGAGATCTTGAATACATGTGGGATTGTTCAGGAACTTACAGTATACTGGTCATTGACTTCAGAAATTGGAACCAAAGTAATAACTCCACTTTTGGTATGTGCTGAGCTCCGGAGGCCCCTAAATGACTTGATTATTGACTTATATAAGTTATATTTTTCTGCACTACTGTATGTCAGCTAATGCCCTCAGGCCTAGTAGAAGGTTTTAGGAAATCATCCATCTGCTTTCAGTTTGACAGTGTTTCAGGTACAGATGATTGTTTCAGGAAAAGATTATCTGTTTCTGTCCACATTCCATTTATGTTATTTCTATGGGAACACCCCAATTCTCTCTCGCTCTCTCCCTCTCTCTCTCTCTCATACAAATGCATGTCAGACAAAGACGAAGCTGGTTTCTGCCTGGTGCATTTCTGGTCAGGGTCAGAAATGCTCTTCTTCCTGTTCTCAGATGTGACCCCGGAGTTCAGGAAGCTCTCTGCAGCTGTACCACCTCCCCAGCTGTGACAGCAGCTCTGAATGGCAGGATGTCCTGCTTTGAGTTCCCCGGAGAGGCCCTGTCAGAGGCCAGGTTCACTGGCCACGTAACAAGGTGGTTAAACTAGCATATTAGATTTCAATCTGGCTACAGTGACATGCACATCGTAAATACGGTGTTCGTGTTGTTTGGCATGAAGCTGGAGAGGGGGACTCCTTGCAACACAATGTTTACCTTGTGATATTTGTGTAATTTGACCAGTACATTTGTTTTTGATTTGGGTTTTTGCAGTTGCTGTTTGTGTCCCTCAATGGCACAAAGGCAATTTCCCATCTTTTGTATGAACTACTACCACAGATGTGTTCAGAATAATAGCAGTGTGTTTAAAACAGTGAATAATGCTCAAAATCCTTAGAATAGTTTTTAATTCCATAATGTCAATGCATTGGGAACACTGCACATTCAATTCCAAATCTAAAGACCCATTTCAACGGCTGGGGCTGGGTTGCTGGGACTTTGATTTTAACCAAATGGGTAGCATCTTTAACCCTTATTCAGATTCTGCTCTGTGGCATGAACACAGAATTAATAATAGAACGGATGTATAAGAAACCCATGTAAATATCTTGTATAATATGCATCCAAATATACCTTTACCACATAAATACAACAAGCAATGCTATTACGTAACCAAGGAATCCACACAAAAAAACTGCTGTGCACTATGGTGCTGTACAAGTAGTCTCTGATGAGCTTTACAGGAAGCTTTGGTGGCTGTCAGACTGGAAATACCATTTTGTAAGCTGTCTGCTGTTGATAGACGGTGTCTGAGGTCTGTCGGGGGGGGAGACTTCTGCTGGCTCGGGTCTTGGCTTGCTGCAGGAAGTGTGCAAAAGTCATCTGCTGGATTTTCCTGTGCACAAATCACCACTCTGTCTTAGCGGGATTCATTTATTTTTTACTCTACTTATCAGGTCTGGAGTATCCTCTAAAACAGAGATCTTCAACAGGGGGTCTGGGACCCCAAGGGGGTCTTCAGAGTTACTGCAGGGGGGGCCAACAAAGTATTGGTGAAAGTAAAAAAAAAAAAATGTAACTGTCTTAACTTGAATCCAACATATATAAATCAGCATATTCGTAAAAAGAAACCCATTCTTGATAGGCTGACTGGCCTATAGGTAAGGTAGTCACTAAAGTAGCCATCCACATATCCAGTTCATTCTAAGGACTCACAGTGCCACATGTACTGTATCTTTAACATAAAACGTGATTTATAAAAACATTCCACCAATTATTATTGTAATAGCTTAGTTTTTATATTCACTAAGGCTTTAGGTCGCCCTAAATTCTTAGGCATCCATATTTCAGACTCCCTCACATGGTCGCTTCAT
>NC_045750.1:18089796-18090159 GCF_008692095.1 Etheostoma spectabile | reverse complement strand
GTGTGCCATTAAGAAGGCACATCAGAGGCTATATTATTTGAGGTGTCTAAAGAAATGTGGAATGTCCTTTAATATTCTACAGAACTTTTACCGTTGTACAATTGAGAATATATTGACAGGTAACTAGTAATAGTAGCTACTTCAAATGACCTTAATCTTCAGACAAAGGGGGTCAAAACTGCATCTAAAATCATCGGCGTTCCACTGGAACTGTTGCAAAATATTTACTGGAAACGCAGTACTAATAAGGCACTAGGTATTTTGGGGGATTCTAGTCATCGTGCACACAATCTCTTCTTCCACCTTCCATCAGGGAGACATTTGCAGAGCATCCCAGTGCGCACATCACGTTATAGGGATAGT
>NC_045750.1:18080303-18089786 GCF_008692095.1 Etheostoma spectabile | reverse complement strand
AGGTAATAAGGTTACTGAATGATGGACCAGCAGGAAGGAGGGCTGTGGCCTGAACTTAGTCACTATGTCTACTGTACTTGGTTATTTTGGAGTTTTGTTTTTTTTAAGTTTTAAATGCTATTTTTGTTATTATTATTATTATTATTATAATTTACTACTGACTGGTGCTGAGAGTGCAAAAAGGCATATTGTATTTCATTGCTGTGGTACTATGTACTAAGGTGCTTATGACGAACTTGAACTGAACTGTACTGTACACGTTATTGTAGCCCCAGTTTAATATGCAACTTAATTTTGTACAATTTAGTTAGTGGGTCCCTGCTCCGTCTCTCTAAAGAGGTCCTTGGCTTAAAAAAAAACATTAAAGGAACACACCGACCTATTGGGACTTTGGCTTATTCGCCGTATCCCCCAGAGTTAGATAAGTCCATATATACCCTTCTTATCTCCGTGCATGTCGTTATGTTTGACTGATAAGCGCAACATCTGAAAATCACCGTTGTTACTCTCTGTGCCTCACCACGGGCTTCTCGGGTGCTGCTATCAAATCACTCTGCCCAAGTAGCAGACGTAGCAGTGCTTCGCTTTCTGAGAATAGTTCCCAGTTTGTGTATGGTTAGACAATGGCTGTGTCTCATGTGACCTTGTTATTTGTACACGCTGTGACTTTACAAATCACAACATGTAAAAAGGAACATGTTGGCGTTATTTTCTCACTTATTGGGAGCAGTAGGCTAGATGGAGCTGGTTACCTCCAGCATCTGTGGTAAGCTAGGCTAGCGGTGGGTGCGTCAGACAGAGATGTGAAGGTTATATATCGTCACCTTCCTAAAATAATCTTGCCTAAATCATCTCCTCATGGTGTTGGCCACCTCTGGTAAAATTTCCTACATTCTCAGTTGAACAGGTCATGTGATTCTACGCCTTCAGTATAACTGCCTAAGTCAAAATATGTTCAGTATTTGGTTCAGTTTTTTGTGTTTTCTGAAAAACGTGAAAAAATGACTTAGGCGATTATTTTAGGAAGGTGACGATATGGATTTATCTAACTCTGGGGGATACGTTGAATAAGACAAAGTCTTAATAAATTGGCGTGTTCCTTTAAAGACCCCTGCTCTAAAGGTCACAGTCTGTTTATATGCTGAGTGATTTTTTTTCCACACACAAGCTCTCATTGTATTACATACGCAAAAGGCCTTTTATTTTTATTTTTTTACTAACATGTATACATTGTTGTTAACCAGTCAAATGACATGGCTCGTTGAGGCCGCTTTACACCAGGGACTGAGACAGCACTCAGGATGACACGATGACTGCATCCCATCAGAATGTCAATGTCCCGGGCCCAGCTGAGTCCTGCTCACTTCCTGTGGATCAGGGGTTTCTCTCATGCACCACTGAATAGGGATGGTGTGACAGCGCTGAATTGGGTTCCTGTTTTTTGCTCTTCAATTGAAAGTCAATCGCTTGCCAAGGTTCTGCCCACTGAAAACAGACCCCGGAGCTCTCAGGAAAAAAGAAATGAAAGTCAGGAGCTACTTTAGAAAAACCCCTGACCCGGGGGATTTTCCTCGCTGGCCAGAGAAGGTTACAAATGTTTTTCGAAGGAAAAGTCTGATTTATGAAGAACTTCCTTAAGGGCGATTTTTTTTTAAGGAAGAAAAGGAGTTACTTTGGCTATACTTTTCTGATTTGAGATGAGATGTTGACCTTTTGTGTACTAAGACAGCCCTCTAGTTAGTTCCTCTGTTTCAGACTGGGGTTTGGTTTTAGCTGACTGCCTTTCTACAAATCAGAGTTAAGTTGTTATTGTTCCTCCACTACCCCTTTCATATGCTTCAACGGTCCCATGACATGGTGCTCTTTGGATGCTTTTATATAGACCTTAGTGGTCCCCTAATACCATATCTGAAGTCTCTTTTTATATAGACCTCAGTGGTCCCTGATACTGTATCTGAAGTTCTTTTATATAGACCTTAGTGGCCCATATACGTATTGAAGTCTCTTTACATAGACCTTAGTGTTCCTAATACTGATCTGAAGTCTCTTATATAGACCTTAGTGGTCCCCTGATACTGTATCGAGTCTCTTTTACATAGACCTTAGTGGTCCCCTAATACTGTATCTGAAGTCTCTTTTATATAGACCTTAGTGGTCCCCTAATATTCTTTAAGTCTCTTTCCCGAAATTCAGCCTAGGTGCCGAATAACAGCCACTAGAGTGCATTGTGCATGAGTGCGGTGCTGTGATCTGCAGAGTGACGTTGCTACAGTAGAACAGGTCCAACAGGGCACAGCACTACACACACACGTTTTAAATAAAACCAGATAAAAGTTAAGGTAATCACAACTTTAATTAGAGTCACTGACTGTGTAATTTAAATGGGGAGAGATATTAAAGCAACACCAATCAATATTTTTTGTTATTAACAATGGATCCATTTTCTTATGAGATGGGAAAGGGGTTGCACACAGTGCATCTTTACAGGGCATTTTAGTATCTTTTAGCTCATTGGTTTTTTTTATAGTTTTATGGCCGGCAACTTTATTGTTTTGGTTGCATCTCACTGCTCTTATCCAACTCATTTCCAGCCATGGCAGTAAAAACAGAGGTCTGATGAACCCACTTTACACTACCAGCCCAGCACCAATAAGCAGACAGACACAGCTAGAGACTAGCAGATGAAGAGCAGGGAGCAGCTAAGGAGCCAGATATTTTTCTGACTTTTGATTCTGAGTACTGGGTCAAACTTCCATGTCATTTAAACTTCCAAACACATTAAAAGGTAGGTGGGCTCTGATAAAAGTGTGTGGTTTCAAACCAAATGACATCTTCAGGGTCACATTTGTTCCATCCATCCATCTTCATCTGCTTATCCAGTATCGGGTCGCGGAGGCAGCAGCTCCAGTAGGGGACCCCAAACTTCCCTTTCCTGAGCCATATCAACCAGCTCCGACTGGGGGATCCCGAGGCGTTCCCTGGCCAAGGTGGAGATATAATCTCTCCACCTAGTCCTGGGTCTTCCTCGAGGCCTCCTCCCAGGTGGACGTGCCTGGAACACCTCCCTAGGGAGGCGCCCAGGAGGCATCCTTACCAGATGCCCAATCCATGTCAACTGGCTCCTTTCGACGTGAAGTAGCAGCGGCTCTACTCCGAGCTCCTCAAGGACAACTGAGCTTCCCGCTGCTCCGATTCTCCAACCAATCTCCCGTTCCATTGTCCCTTCACTCGCAAACAAGACCCTAAGGTACTTCACTTGGGGTGAGGACTCAAGGACTCAACATTTGTTTTGTCTCTCAAAATAAGTCATCATGGTTTACAACCTGCATGACAGCTAATGTTTTGGCTGACAGAACTATTTGTAGCGACACAATAACAGCGTATAAAAAAAACTGAGTTAAAATAAACTGTACTTTCCTATTTACCACACATGCACATTCACGGCCATGGTATAAACATTGTATCAACATATCTGTTTCCCCCTATATTTCTGCAAATGTTTGTATCCTATCATATCAAAATTTGAAGTTTGTTGTTTCAGTAGCACCCCCTGGGATCCTGAAAATACATTATGCATTTATTTGAGTTCACTCAATGCCGTATAAACTCTGCATGAACTTCAGTGAAACTGAATATAACAAGCATAAGATGAACTCTTTAACGGCCACAAACTCACAGGAACGCTTGGAGTTGAGAGCATATCCCCAAGCAATGAATACATACTTAATTAATAGCATATGACAGTGGCTCTGAGTCAAATTCCACCATCGGAGCTTTAATGTTTTCCATACAGTATCGATTACTACGTTAGTGCAGAGATGAGGTGGTGGAATCATCTAACAGCTGTCTTGGATTCCACAGCTCCTGGCGGTCCTTGTCACCCGGACTGTATGAGAACAACTGATGTAGGCTTTGGCGGGCCCTGCCAAGGGAAAACAGACCTTAACACGTGTTAGAGATATTCAAAGTAACAGAGAACTGGAAGCACATTTGCAGAAGCAGTTTTTGCCATAAAGCTACTGGAAGGAATTTCACATTTGTCAATGCCAAGAAAAGCCTGGAATTGATGTGGAGTTTTCTGTATTTCAACAGTTTAAAAGTATTTAAATGAACCTTTGGAATACTTCTCTTTACATTTTGTCACAAGTCATCCTGTTTTTGTATAGTCTTAATGTTTTTTACTCATTTTATTTGCAAAAAGATAAGATGACCAAACTATCGCAGGGTATTGGTCCTTTTTTGTGCTCTAAGTATGGCCTATCAGGGGTAAAAACCAAATGAGAATCAAGCTAATTTTGGGCCTAATTCCCCCACTCACGCCAATGGGTAGCAAAGCCCTGATTTTGTGATGGTTCTAAAGACGATGTTGCCAGATTTTCCTGTTGTGTTTAGTCTGTTACGAGTGTTTTTTTTGTTCAATATTTCTGATCTGATATCCTGTTGCATGTGGGGAATGCTGAGCAGTGTTGCAGTACTCAAGATCAAATTGGTCTCAAGACCAATCTCAAGAATCGACCGCATTTTTACTCGTTAGTCTTGTCAACTGTCTTTCGATAATTATATCAAGGCATTTATTGTGACACTTATGGCAAAAAAGAGAAATGAGAAAGATTCTTAATTTGTTTTCTGTGTTTTTTTTATGTGAATGTGGATCTTTCAGTTCACTTCAGTTCACACAACAAAATTAAGTGCAGTCCTTGTCAAGTACCATCTATGAGGTAATATGTGCCTAAATAAATACATAATTAAAAAATGCTACCGCATACATATTATTTCAATGCTAAAAACCCATGAGAGACACATCCATGCAGGCATCTGCATTTAAAAATTGCACATATTCCCACTGACATACAGTCGGAGATCTATACTTTAGAAGCATCATTTAATGTACTAATGGCAGTTGGATAAAAGCTGTTTTGTAATCAGTTTGTTCTTTATTTCATGGACCTGTATCTCCTGCCTGACGGCAGTTGATCAAACAGTGTGTGACAGGGGTATGATGAGTCCTGTAGGATGGTTTTTGCCTTTTTGAGGCAGCGGGAGCTGTGAAGTTCTTCCAGGGAGGGGAGAGGGAAACCAATGGTTTTCTGTGCTGCCTTTGGGACCCCCTGGAGCTTTTTCCTCTGTGCCACAGTGCAGCTTGAAAACCCCACACAGAGACAGTATGACATGATGCTCTCAATTGAGCAGCGATAGACGGACACAAGCGGTTTTTGGGGTGTCGTTCTGTGTTGTTCCTCCTGAAAACTCTCAGGAAGTACAGTCTCTGCTGGACCTTTTTTACTACCTCTTTGGTGTGGCTCCCCAGGTCAGGTCCTCCATGATGTTGACTCCCAGGAAGCAGAAGTCTGAGACCCTCTCTACACAAGTCCCGCCTATAAACCGCAGCTGGATGTCTGTTTTCTTCCTCCTGAAGTCCACTATTAGCTCCCTTGTCTTTGGTGTGTTGAGGAGCAAGCAATTGCTCCACCTCCTCTCTTTAGTTGAACTCATCCCCCCTCGAGATGAGCCCCACTACCTTGGTGTCATCAGTGAATTTGACGTTGGTGTTGCCGGGGTGAGCAGTGGTGCATTCGTGGGTGTAGAGAGTATACCGCCTTTATTGGCACTAAACGTTGCCAGTGGACCTAATTAATGAGGTGTGGAATCATCCAATATGCACTCAAATACATGGTGACCAGCATGTGCTTTTATGAAATGGTAACAACAGTATTAACACGATTTACCCAACATACAACATTTGAACAAAAGTGCTAAGTATACTTAAAATACTAAAGAACAAGATTCCAAAGATGTTTTTTCCTGTGCCCTTAAAATGAGATTCAAATCTCCTAGTGCCGGGATCTTCAACAGGGGGTCCGGGACCCCTAGGGGGTCCTCAGAGTCAATGTCGGGAGGGCCTCCAAATTATTGAACATTTTTTCAAAAGTTAAAAAGTCTTGACATGAAACCAACATATTATTAGCAAATATAAATCCCCACTGGTTACTGGCCAATAGGTAACGTAGTCACTAAGGCAGTGTATTCCAGGTTGATGGGGGCAGAAAAAGAGAAAGCCATTTTGCTGAGCTCTCTACGAACTAATGGGACGTTAAAGGTTATTAAGGCCTGGGAGCGTAGGCTAAGACTGCAGTGTAACTGGATAAATATGTGGTGGGCAATCCAAATACAGATTTGTAGATGAAGTCATACCAGCACAAAAGTCTACGTATGGGTAATTAAGACCAATTGAGCAGAGAGTACAGAGTGAAAGGATCTGTGAGGGGTTTTGAACCAATAATGAATCTTAGAGCTCCATGATAGACAGTGTCCAACATCTGCATAGAGCTGGCAGAGGCATTCTGCATTGTACTGCATGCTTTAGTTTTAGTAAGTGAGTTGCCAATGGCTGTGTTGGCAGTTTGCCACACAGGAGTGACAGCCTCTAATCACGTGCGCAGATTTAAAAGGTAGTTCAGTATCTCCTGTTGTGAGTCAAACAACACTGCCATCACACCAGGGTAGGACAGAAGAAAATATATAAAACCGCATCATGGTGCTTGCGTAGAAATGTCATTTTGAATTGAAACACCAATAGATTTAAAGAGGAAAAAAGAAAGGCGAGCCATGATGCTCCAACTGTCCTATGAAACAGGATGAGTGTGAGAAAACATAGCTAAAGCATACTGTGGTCAATTTGCATCTCTCGCACAGATTCCTTCCCAAAAGGTACAACTGTGGCTGATAATCCAGAAAAACGCAATTATTTGATAAATTACAGATTTCCGCGCAAAATAATGTTGTTTACTTCACACGAGACCAGCCATTTTCCCCTGTTGCCGTGGTAACATTATGAAGTGACGTAATTATAAGACAAACACAGTCTATTTTTCATCAAACTGCAGTTTTTGCATGTTCCCGCAATGTCATCGCATAAAATTGCTTAAATATCCCGCATATTGTATTGCATTTTTTAAGAACGTATCGCAAACGGCTTTTTGCCTGCAACAATCACAAAAAAACTCACATTTTTCTGGAAGGACTGTATTATTATGTCCTTTTAACTGTTTGGAACTATCTTGGAAAGACTTTTGCAAGTAAAGCGGAGTTTCACTAGAGGCATAATACAACATATTGCAAAGGACAAGCTCTCACTAACAATGCTGAGTGAGTGGTTTCTTTAAAATCTGGAACATTTGCTACTTTTTTAAAAATATTATCTTTTGGGGGCTTTTCTCTTTATTTCAGGGGTAGTGGATAGACATGGCAGGATGAAACGCAACAAAGGGCCACAGTTAGGATTTGAACCCATGACTCATCTGACATTGAGAGAACGCTCTTACTGGGTGAGCTAGAGGCCACCCCCGAACAATTGCCACTTACTACTGTTTGGGTTTCTCTGGCCAGGCGGGTACAATGCCCACTCCAAGGTCTTTCTAACTTCTCCCAAGCAACAACACAGCACATTTGGTTAGTAAAAAATTCATACAAACCAAGAATGTGCACTAATTCTAAAACATGTAATTATATTGGCATAGGGAAATATATGTTGTTAAGCAACATCAAACACAAATTAAACTGAGCGCATAATCTGAGTCGTGAGGAGATTGGATCGTTGGTACACGTGCAAGCTCATATTCAGCATTTAACAATGTTGTACGCTTGCCTGGCACGAACACTAAAACAAGCAAAAATTCTGTGTAAGTGAAGACAAATCCATCATGCTTTGCAAGGGTTAAACATCAATTTAATTTTTCCTCACAGTTGCCAAAATAGTCTGAACCAAATATACACAAGAGTTAGAGATAAAAGGATAAGTGCAATAAAGTAAATGTAATCTTTTCACCACAATTTGGACCCAAGAAAACCAACCATTTATGTGATGGCACTATAAGCTTTGAGATTTTTAAAATGTGGATTGTTGACCTCCTGTACATACAGAATATTGCATGTTGTCCAAAGATAATCTGTACACTTTGCGTCCACACACATCACTGTTTGTAATCATGTTCATGCAGGTTGGACTTGTTTTCTCCATTGCTGAAGGGGGAACAAATGCCGGCTGGGATAATCAGAGCATTTTTAAGGCCCACAGTGCACAGGCTTGTATGGCTGTCAGTGCTGGCGAGGTAGATTACAGTCCAGCAGCTCTTATCTACCTCGGGCAGCTTCCACTGGCAGGGGACTCAGGACATTAGATCTCCATCCCTCTTTACCTCGGCCATCCTAACATGGCCTGAGGTGCAGCCCTCTGTATAATGCCTCAGCAACAAAAAACAGAAATTATGCATTTTAGGACTTCACTGATATAACTATTGGACGCTGGACACTTAAAAATAAATTGCAGTATTCGATTTAATACAATCTCGGAACCCATCCAGGGATAGGGATGGCAAGGCAAGGCAGTTTTATTTGTATAGCACATTTCAGCAACAGGGCAATTCAAAGTGCTTTACACAAAATCAGTTAAAAAACAGTTACAAATAAAAACAGATAAAACACAAGAATAAAAGTTACAATGCAGTACAAGAAATTAAACATTAAAAAAAATGAACGACCATTTAAAGAAAGGCACCATCAAAAAGAAAGGTCTTTAGCCTTGATTTAAAACAACTGAGAGTAGCAACGGATCTGCAGTTTTCTGGGTCATCTGGGACATGTCCCAGATGACCTGAGAGGTCTGGGGGGTCATAGTGTAGTAGCAGATCAGAAATTTATTTTGGCCCTTAACCATTTAATGATTTATAAACTAGCAAAATTACTTTGAAATCAATTCTTTGAGACACAAGAAGCCAGTGTAAGGACTTCAGAAATGGAGTGATGTGATCCAGTCTCTTGGTCTTAGTGAGGACTCGAGCAGCAGCGTTCTGAATCAGCTCCAGCTGTCTGATTGATTTTTTAGGGAGACCTGTAAAGACCCCGTTACAGTAGTCAAGTCTACTGAAAATGAAAGCATGGACAAGTTTTTCCAAGTCCTGTTGACACATAAGTCCTTTAACCCTTGATATATTCTTAAGGTGATAATAGGCTGACTTTGTAATTGTCTTAATGTGGCTGTTAAAATTCAGGTCAGAGTCCATGACTACACCAAGATTTCTGGCTTTGTCTGTTGTTTTTAACATTGTTGTTTGAAGCTGAGCGCAGACTTTTAATTGTTACTCTTTTGCTCCAAAACAACCACCTCAGTTTTTCCTTCATGTTTAGGCACATCCAGCCGTTAATTTGTTCAATGCACTTAGTCAGTTTTTGTATTGGACTGTAGTCCCCTGGCGATAAGGTCATGTAAATGTGTGTGTCGTCCGCATAACTATGGTAACTTATTTTGTTGTTTTCCATAATCTGAGCCAGTTGCATGTAGATGTTAAACAGGAGAGGCCCCAGAATGGAGCCTTGGGGAACTCCGCACGTCATATTTGTATGCCCAGATGCATAAGTACCTACTGACACAAAGTAGTCCCTATTCTTTAAGTAGGATTCAAACCAGTTTTGTACTGAGCCAGAAAG
>NC_045750.1:18079947-18080293 GCF_008692095.1 Etheostoma spectabile | reverse complement strand
CCAGTTTTCCAATCGGTCTAGTAATATGTCATGGTTAACCGTGTCAAATGCAGCACTGAGATCAAGTAATACTAAGACTGAAATTTTGCAACTATCTGTGTTAAGGTGGATGTCATTAAAGACTTTAACAAGAGCCATCTCAGTATTGAGGTGTGGTCGGAATCCCAACTGAAAGGTATCAAAACTGTGGTTTAGTGACAAGAAATGGTTAAGTTGTTGAAAAAAAACGCTTTTTCAATGATTTTACTTAAAAAATGTAAGGTTGTATCAGCCTATAGTTGCCCATTAGTGATGTATCTAGATTTTTCTTTTTTAAGAGTGGCTTGATTACTGCAGTTTTCAGGGC
>NC_045750.1:18077032-18079937 GCF_008692095.1 Etheostoma spectabile | reverse complement strand
GAAAGATACCTGAAAGAAGAGATGTGTTAACAATCTGTAGGAAATCAGAAGCTAAACAATTCAAAACATTTTTGAAAACACCCATTGTCAAATGTTGTATGATGTCCTCCAGGTTTTTATGGTTGATTGTATGAAATTCTGTCATATTGGAATTAGTTTTGCCTAGACACTAATATCTTAATCACTGGCCCCATGGGCCACGAGCCCTTAAATTTGGTAGTCATATTACGTTTTGTTTTATGTATGTGTTTTATTAGCATTTCAGATACTGTGATAAAATGAACTACTCAGTTTGTTTAACATGCATTCTGAAAAGAGGCCCAGAAGATATAAAAATATCAAATAAAAAAATTACAGACATCAGACAGTAGCCAAAGGGATTGCAATTTGGCTAATACGTTCTGCCCCTTTTGCTCTCTACCCCATAGACGTGATTTGTTATTACTATTCATTCTACAAACGGAAACCAGATCCAATCTACAGATTATGCAACCATATGCCAACATACAATACGTTTAGCTTTTATTTGTGGTGGAGGTATCATAGAGGTTAAAAAAGCCAGCTTGGGATTCGGAGACACTCAGACTGACATGGAAAAGCATTGTCCCTTACTTCCCTTGATATATTAAGTTTTTGATCAAGGTCCTTAAAGCAGCATTGATTGATTGATTGATCAGCCCCCTTGATACTTTGCCTTTGAATCCTCCAGACATCAAAAAGTCTGTATTTCTGTAAGTCTGTAGGAGCAAATACAGTGAAATGTGGATGAAATGCATTGTGACAGTTTCACATGCAGGTAGTAAATGTTACTTTGAACAGGCTAAAGATCCTTTAAAAACCAAAAACCTTTGGAGAGAAGATACTGAATATCTGACAGCTTGAGTGGTTTTCACTGGGAACAGCAGTATGGACGTAGACTGCTATCCAGGAGTTTTCTGAACTCTGAACAAATCTGGAAAACCACTTGCTCTGCTGGCCTTCCAGAAGATAATGTGGGCCTGCGTGTGCGTGTTCTCAGTGGTGTCTGCAGTCTCTGAGATGTTGAAGAGAGAAAGCAGATCTGGAGTTATGGACATTATTCTGCAGCATCCACAAGCCTGGAACTTTTCTTAGACTTTGATCAATCCTTTGACCAATGTGACTTCAGAACTCGGGGAAACAAAACTAAAGAAAATTGCAAGCAGGCACTGCAGCTGTGAGAGCTCATTTCCCCTGAATCTGTTCTTGATTCTAAGGGATGCAGTCATCAACAACTGACTGACCAACCTGACATTTTGTCATTTTTCAGTGTTTTCTGGAGCTTTCTATCTATGCTTTCTATTCTATGTCCTTCTCAGTTCAGCCTGCTCACCAGATCTTATTTTTACTGCTCTGCCTTTAATAATTGGCACGCTAAAAACTTCTATACAGCTTCCAAAACTTTGTAGTGTATCTGGCCAGACTGCTACAAACTCACCCCTTCTCTGTAATTATAATGGATGGATGCCAAAATAATTATGCGGTAACCAGGAATGTTAGTCTATGATTTGGAGACATTCTCCAGAGGCCATTAAGCGCAGCTCAGTATGAAGCGTAAAAAGTTTTTCAAATTGTATTCCATACACTTCTGCCAGTTGTAATCTCAGATGTCCTCAGGTGACCATATGAAGGAAAGGGTAAAACAAAGTTCACCCTTCTCATTTCCCTCTCCAAAAACGTCTCAAAACTGCAGTGCTCTGAGACTCTGCTTGGCATCTGCTGTTAGCTGGTTTTCCAGTTTGGCAGCACACTCGTAGACGTGGCGGCTGAAAACCATGACACAGGCAGATTTGTAAACTCTTGACACAAGAAGCCTTCCAGGACTCTGATGGCTTTACATTACACACAGAATGCTTTGAAGACATATTTCCCATGACGTTTCTTTTGTGGTAATGTGAATGACGCAGCCACAGTTAGTTCATTGATGTGTTCACTGCTTTAAAAGAAAGCTGCATTCTCTCACAGCCTGACTGAAAGATTGCATGAACGTTTTATAGGTTTCTCTTACATGACCGTGATTTGAGTAGTGTAAGTTCATACTTTCATGAGCAATATTTGGATTCTTGATGTTGTTTTACTTACTTACTTACTGACCAATATGCTTGTTGGCATGAAGGGAAACAACAAAGGATTTCCAATCCTGTCTGTTTTGGGCCAGTGTCTTTATAGAGTCCCAGGTGTGATGTAGGCTCCTCAGCTCTCCCTCCACCGTCCTGTGCTAGGTATTCTTGGTTTGTCCTCTTTTCCATTTGCCATCTTGTGTCCAGTGAAGGGGAGTTTGCGTGATTTTTTCTTGCTCTTTACGTATTACATGTCCAATCCATTTCCATTGCCTTTTCATGATTGTAGCCATGTTGTTATGTTTACACTGGCTGAGTAGACGTTGGTTGGAGATGGTGTTGGGCCAGAATATTCTCTTTATTTTACGCAGGCTTTTGGTGTGGACGGTTGACGGTATGTGGAGATCGCTTTTAGTTGTTTGCCGGCAGCCAGCCGTGTAGCAGGGTAGACAGGACACAGCTCTGGTACAGTCTCAGCTTGGTGTTGGTGCTGTACTGGGAGAACTTCCAGATGTTGTTTAATTCAATTCAATTTTATTTATATGTGTATCAAATCATAACATCAGTTATCTCGATATAGTAGATCTAGACCACACTATAATGTACAAAGCAATTCCTTTTAGGAAGAAACCTCAGACAGACCCAGGCTCTTGGTAAGTGGTGTTTGACGGTGCCGGTTGGGGGTGTCTTAGTCTCTGTAAGGTGTATCGGGGCTGATTTGGCTTGCGATGTCATTGTCTGCTCCTCCATCATGGCTGACAATGCTGCCTAGGTAAGTGAAATGGTTGGTCATGGGTAGGTTTGTGTCTTTTCTTTGTATTTATGGG
>NC_045750.1:18076440-18077022 GCF_008692095.1 Etheostoma spectabile | reverse complement strand
GGGGTTGGGATGTTTAGCATCCTCATCTTTATGTTTTACCTGAGGGTAATGTTTGCACATGTGTTATATTGTGATGTCTAGTTCCCTTTTTCAAAAACAATTTTCTCCCATGGGAGACAATAAAGTAACCTTATCTGTAACATGGCCAGATTGACACATGAAGATTTAACACTCAATTTGGTACACAGGTGGGAAAGCAAAAGATTTTGTTGTTTTAAAAAAATTTAACATTGAATGAAGACTCATTGACAATAATTGTACTTTAATTGTAAAATATTAATAATGTTGGTGCTCGACTCAACACTGTTGTAAAGATTTTATCAGATTTTCAAATTTTACACAATAAAGTACATTGCCGTAGCCCTAAACATCCAACCATCAGTGGTGAGATGGACATTTTTGGGTGTCATCACCCGATGTGATGACACCCAAAAGTTTAAAGCTATAGTCCGTAGTTTCTGTCTCCCCCATGAGGAATTCTACATGACGCAGACCACACCCACCCCTCCTCCACACAGTTGCTAGTAAAAAAAGAAGAGGTACTTATTAGGGATGAGCCGAGTACTCGGCTGAAACGAGTAT
>NC_045750.1:18076301-18076430 GCF_008692095.1 Etheostoma spectabile | reverse complement strand
TAAAGCACTTTTGCCGAGTACAAGTATTATATGAGTAATGCGATCTGTACTCGGATTGAATAAAAGTCTCCATTGACTGTGTCTCCGTACTGTGATAGGTTAGTCACAGTGCTAGTCACAGCGCCCCTC
>NC_045750.1:18076122-18076291 GCF_008692095.1 Etheostoma spectabile | reverse complement strand
TTCTGTGATAGGCTAGTCCCAGCGCCCCTTGCTACACACACAGATTCCTTCTGTTGTTGTGTCCGACAGGCTGTGCTCACCCACTCACTCAGGACACGGAGAAGTGAACAGCTCTCTCCCTCAGGTCTGCGGGGCTTTTCCGTTAACATTTAGGGTTTCTTCAAGCTTC
>NC_045750.1:18073068-18076112 GCF_008692095.1 Etheostoma spectabile | reverse complement strand
GTTTGTTTTATACTTTGGTTCAAACTAGTACTTAGTAACCAGGAGACTTCTGGTAACCATGGGGTTTGTTCAGACATAGTGCTTAGTAGAATGCGACTCGGGTGGCATCTCTGCCGTCTGAGTTTTTAGTTTTTTTTAAATTGCCTGCTGGCTCTAACCAGTTTTTTTGAGTGTCTGAAACTGTTTCTCTCTTTCTCTGTATCTCTTACTCACTCACAGACACACACACTCACACATACCCGGTGGGAAAATAAAAAAGAACCAAAAAAAAACTATCACACTGATCATAGAAAAATTAAAAGATACAAAAAGAAAGTTATATTATTGAGTATGAAAACTCTTGTTCATTACATTTTACTTAATAATTGCAACCACATTATTGTAGTTATTGTTGCAAAACTTGTTATATACTGTAGGCCTATATAGTTCGTTTGTTACCATGACAACACCACTGATCTGAAGCTCAATGCTGATGCTGTCATGGAAATAGTTTTCTAATCAGCAATAAATATAACAATTTCTGATCAACCCATATCAATTGTATGCTTAAAATAACATACCGGTTAAAGCCCTGCCCATTGCAAGACAACCAGACCAACTTCCGGGTTAGATCTGACCACTTCCGGGTTAGGCCCCGCCCAGTCCGAGTACAGATACGGATACAGATAATTCATGTGGTAAACCGATACAGATACAGATACAGATAATGCTGTACTCACTCTTTCCTAATACTTATCTTGCCATTTTTATGACGTAGAAAATCCCACATCGTTCTCACTCGATCAATTCGTCAAATAATGACGCTTCATCAGTGGCTCTCAGTGTTTGTATGAAACGCACCGGGCAGAGAAGCAGCTCGGCCGCGGTGCTGTAAGATGACGTCGTATTAAGAGCGATAGAGAGTAGTATCAATGACCGAAAAGCTGCCTAGGGAGGTTGGTTGGAGGGGTGGATGGGTCAAACATCACAGCACTTTCACCACCCAGTCACCAAGGAGACCGGGGTTCATGTCCCGTTCTTGTCCCGCATCTCACTCAAATATACATTTTCCAACCCCACCCACCATCTTTTCCTAAATCTAACTGTCCCGTTCTTGCGCCGCATGTCAGTTAAACATACATCCTGACCCAGAGAGCCAAATGTGACGCCAAGAATTTCAACCAAGTGCGTTAACATATTTGATAAAGGAGACTTTTAGCGTCAGTAACAAACTCCAAAGGCACATGGCGTCCGTATTTGACACAATGGGAGTGAGAATGTGTTGGACATCCAGAAAGAGTTTTGTGAGCTGATAGTCTTACTTAGCTTTGCATCAACTCATTTTGGCAATAGCTTGAATGTAACATACGTTCATGGATATAAAAATGTTACGCACTACAGTTTTATCAATGTTAGCACAGAGCTTTGTGTGCCATCCACCACTCTTTGGTCCCAGACTGGAGCTCCAAATGGCATCATAGTGTCTTGGTGCTCTGGTTTCTTAATCGTGTTCATAATACCAACAGCACTCAACAGAAAAGAGGATTCTGACTGTACATCAACATGACGGGAATTTGGTCTATTGAGTGTATTTTCTTTTAAAACGAGAGGCGATGTGTTCTTTATTTACTTTGACGGAATAACTCACTAGTTTACAACTGTAGTCTCCACTGTTTTTCCCCTTAGTGGATTCTATCTTGGATCCCCACCAATTAACTGTAGTTTCTTACTAAATGAAGGCCTTGATAGCTGAGATGCAGCTGTAAGCCCACAGCTGGTCAGCCCTGAGGTGCGTGTCACCATGGGCAATTTCCTTTTAAATTCTTTTACCATTTGTATTCTTTCATCGGGTGCAATTCCTTTTATTAGGCTTCACTTATTTTACAATAGGGCACATGGAATACTCTACTAAATCAAGGCCTATCTCAACCAAGTGGATGGTTTCCATTTTATTTCTCATGTCCTAATTACATTGTTGTCTTTTTATGTACTGTCATGTATTGCATTGTACTGTTTACTGTTACAAACTGAGTGTCCGCTTACACTGAAATGTATAGCAAGTCTGAGCATGCTCTTCTTATGGTTCTGTTGTTTAAAAGGAGTGTGCAACAGGTTGACTTTGAGTTAATCCTATTTTTTATTTAGTTTTTAGTTTAGCAGATGTGCTTTGCTGCAGTACAGCATAACACTAAATCACTGAGTTATAAAACAGAAATAATCTGGCCGCTGGTTCCAAAGAATCTAAGCCTACGGAAAAAGCAAAGGCGCTGCTATATCTTTTACAAAGGTGCTCTTTGTGAGTCCATGGTAGATGGGGATCCAGCATGACTCCCAGACATTTGTGTGAAGACGCTTGTTGTTGTCAGCACTTTTTTTGCTCCAAACATATTTCCTTTGGGACAATAAAGTATGACTTATGTTTTCTATTGTCTTAAACAGCATCCTCAACTGGTGTGAATTAGAATGTTGCAGCCGATGCCACTGTCTAATCTCTAAAACAACACAATCTAATGTAATATCAACTAAGATGTTAACTGGCTACTCAAAGGCAAAAGCTAAAACTAGTATGATTGGTACATCCACCTTAATCTGTCTAATTTAGAGTGACCAGACATCCTGAAAAATTGGGGACAGTCACGAAATCTAAGCAGTTGTCCCGAATCCTGAATCCTGCCCTAATTGTCCCGAAGACGAGAGCAAAGTCTAAAGAGCAGACTCTGGAGTAGTTCTAGTCTGATAGCACAATAAAAACTGTTCATGGTGATGGAGTCGTCCTGCAGCCAGCACCAGTCGGCTGCTCACTGGCTGCAACAGTACGTAGGCCCTACGTAGGCAGCTAGGTGTGAATTTTAATAACACGCATTGCTATTTTTCATTTGTTCATTGTTGAAATGGAGGCTCAGGCTGGTGTCCTGGGACTCGATGAACATGTAGGTATAAAGCGTCTCTGCAGGTACTGGGAGGACTGGGTAGTTCTCTTTTTTTTTTTTTTTAAGATTATTTTTTTGGGCATTCTAGGCCTCTAACTGACAGGACAGATGAAGACATGAAAGGAGAGAGAGAGG
>NC_045750.1:18067866-18073058 GCF_008692095.1 Etheostoma spectabile | reverse complement strand
GGGGAGTGACATGCAGCAAATGGCCGCAGGCCGGACTCGAACCCGGGCCCGCTGCATCGAGGAGCAAACCTCCATACATGGGCACCCGCTCCACCAACCGAGCCATCCGGGCGCCCGGGTAGTTCTTTTACGTGATGCAAACAAAGAAGGAAGGAATTTGGTATTACACACGGGGGGGGCGGGAGTCAGACGTCAGGGTGCATGCTAGCAGCAAACTGCATATAACTAATAGCACAACAGTACAGACCAACGCTTTGTGTTGTTTAATTTGTTTTAAAATGACACTTGAGTTCATGATTTTGAAATTCATGTTACTATATGAACTCATTGGAGCAGAAACGAGCTATAGGCCCCGTTTTGTTTTCCCAATATCAGTCCGATGTACAGTAACTCGATTACAAAGCCTTCTTGAAGACATTAAAGATTGGTTGGCTCATAATTTCTTTTGGTGAACCATTTTTTAACATCTGATTCCTGGTTTAACTTGTGATTATACAGGTCTCTTGTGACAGGTTGTTGTTGTTGGACTAATAGCCAGACATAGACCGCCACAGACACGACACGACATCAGAACTTTGCGTAAATGTACACGCCAACTTTCTTAAAGGCCGAGTGGTGTGTTATCTGAATGCATTTTGAGCTACCCTTGTGTATGTTTATTCTGTATAGACCGGCCATACATATACACGGAACTTGCCGTGTTATTGCCACTTGCCTTGTTATTGTGTGAAGAAAGCCACAGTTGAGTTTAGGAAAAGAAGAACAGGGTTGGTTTTAGTAAATGAAGAATGGTTGAGGAAAAATCACATGCATGTCACACGCGGGACAAGGAACAGAGAAATGCAGGACATGATCCCCGGTCTCCTGGTTGAAAGTGCTGTGTTTTACCCATCAACCCCCCGACTAACCTCACACGACGATTTTCGTCCTTTCATACTACTTGCGACGGCGTAAATTAACACGCAATCGCAAGGTAATGTTAGTCAATGGAGCCCAAACGGCGTTGATATACACAATAAAAAACGAGTAGTCATCTTTAAAATACGGCAATAATGGCATACGAATTGACGTGTCATACATAAACCATTTTATGAGATCCGTCTGACAGACAGATGGTTGAAGGTAAGTGTTTTATTTTCAAGTTAAAGCGGTCCTTAACAGGGCTGCCAACTTTTCCAGAAACCACGGAGTGAGATTTGGGGGGGCCAACCCATATTTTGCCGCGTACAAAGCAATTTCTATGGGTCTTTATCCTTCAGGGTTTAAATTGGGATTTGTTATATGTGGGGGGATGGGGCTCTCCCTAGGGGGGTCTGGGGGTATACTCCCCCAGGAAAAGAATTTGAAAAATAAACCATTAAATGGCCCTTTCTGGAGAGTTTTTTTGCAAAAAAAATGGAGAAATCAAGTCTTGCATAATATGTGCAAAACTGTAGGGTTAAGAGCCTTTGCATTGTTGTAGTATCAGCAGGTTTTAGCATTCAGCATTTACATTATTAACTTCTTATGACATAAGAACTGACCCAGACAATGTGCCAAACATATTGAACCACATGAAGAGACAGTAGCATATGTCAGCAACAGCTGAGAAGATTTGGGTCTGTGGTGAACAGGTCCAGGGGTCCCTGGTGTAGGGACCAGGGACCCAAAGTTAAATTAATGATGAGGGATCAACTAAGACCACTGAAATTCTAAAGAATGAGAACCACTGAGTTGCATAAATTCTAATCCTTTAACCTTTGTGCCAAGGCTCAGTAATGTTTGGCCCTCATCCTCTGTGCCCCACTTACTGTATTTACTTTTTTGTAAAATAAAGACTATTTGTCATTTAAAAAACACAAATTAATTATTTACAGTTACATTTAGAGATGCACAGAGGTTAGAGAAGTACAATGTGGCCCCACGCTGCAGTATGTATTTTATATATATAATATATATATATTATATATATTATATATAGTATATATAGTACAGCTCAGATGTGTTTATCAGAATTCTGCTCATATTTACAACTTGTGCACATCAAATATAAATCTCCCGTCTGCTGTGCATGTCATTGCTCCGGTGATATGGTGGATCTCATGCGACCGTCTGACAGACCAGAGGCCCATTTGGGTTCTGGTCTCTGACAAAGTTAGAGGTGTCCGTACGCTGTCTTTATCGGAGGACTACACGGACGCAACGCGTCACTGCCCCCCAGAGCGAGTCCAATAACATGAAAGAAGTTGCTACAATACCAGCCGCGCTGCTCACCTCTATTGTTGAGAGAGGTGAACCGAAGCGACAGACGGGTCTGTGATACTCAGAGCTCAGACCTGAAGCCGGGGAAATGCACCGGGATGGCTCGTGCAAAAATGTTCTCAGTTTGCGACAATTCGAAACCACAGAGGGAGCGCTCTTGAACCTCCACAGTCTCTGAAAGCACAACTAGTCGATATAGTGGCTCAACAGGTAAAAACATAGATAAACACATCTTTCAGAAATTTGACCGACGGGTTGACACTTCGGCGGAGAAATCGGGGGTTTGTGGCGTGTGAGCGTGTGAACCCCAGTCAAATGCGTGTGTCTCACGGCCAATGCGTGAGAGTTGGCAGCCCTGCCTTAACGGGAAAACAGGATGGAGCGTGGGACAGGCAGGTGAGCTGGTAGTTGTATACTGGTCCAGGTTTCAGACGGCGATGTTGAAGTGCTGAGGAAAAACAAACAGCCTGTATAAGGGAAACACAACTATAAACTAGATTAACAGACTTGGAATTAAAATGCAAAAAGTTGGCTGTAGTTTCGCTGTATTTTTCCAGTATCGCTGGAAATGAATAATCTGGCGACAAACAAAATGTAATGTCCTACTGAGTCATCTTCAGGCAAATGGTGGAGTTGTTTGACAAAGGAATATATGTAGGCATTACAATCAGCTGACTCAGTAGGGTCGAAACGTTGCATTTTGCATAAAATTATTGAAGCATAAAGCAGTGTTGCGGACATTAGATGTTTTCGCTTTAGTATTTTTCATTTGTCCTGCACCTGCCAGAGGGTGGAATGTGCACACATGTCCTTAATGATTGGAAAAGACCAGGTGTGTTGATTGGCAATGATCCTCAGGTGTGTCACACAGCCAGAAGCCCAGAACAAACACTAAAAACAAGTCCAGACACACAGGAGGAGACAGAGAACTGCTCCGTGCTACAGAGCTGACCATGAAAGTTTCTATTTAAAAAGGTCCCATGACATGGGACCTTTATTCCCCAGGAACTTCCTGCTACCTGGTGCACATTGGCAATGCAACACTACACTTCGCTACTGCAGCACAGCTCATACCACTGATCCTGTGTACATGATCTGGTATCAAGCCATTGTCCAACATTGTTCTCAGCGTAGTCATCTGGCATCACCAAGAGGAAGCACTACTGTTTACACTACATATTACTAATGATTTGATTCTATTTTATCAAAAGATGTGTTTCATATTCATAGTCTCTCCCTTTGAATATTACAGTTCTTACAAGGAGATAACTGCAGCTGCAGCAGGGATTGAACCTGTGACCTGTTTGTGATGTTACAGTCACTCCTACTGCTAGGACAACTTGTCACCCCAACTGTGTCTCCGTCCTGCTGAGCCCTGCTGCTCAGGACAAGTTTGAGCTTTTCAGTCTTTGACTGATATCAACAAACCTTTAGCCTCTCATTCTTTAGCTGCTCTGTCCTTTAAGTTAATCCACCGATTTCCACCAACTTACTTGTATAACTCCCAGATTGAAGGGGTCAACCAGATCAAAAACTGCACAGGGCAATTTTGCATCAGAAGTGCATCAAGCCCTGGAGAAATGATGCAAAACTGGCTGCAAATGACTGAAAGTGAGTGATGTTGTTTATATGTTTTAGTTTAGTGTAGTTTTACGGGAGAAAAAGGCCTGTTGTTTTTCATCTAGTATTATGATGCTGAAAAAACAAGTGTGTCATCTCCATGGCAACTTTTCCACAAACCTGTAGTGGTCATGGTGACTGGTTACATGAATCATCATGCTTTGTGAGGAACGGAAAATATCACAGCATGTTCACATTTCAATGGCTGTTTCAGTCAGAGGTGACAGCAGGTGCATTTCAAATGTGGCATTTTTGTTTCTGAAATGAAGTTTTACAGCTGATTTTACTGCTCAGTATTTAGGCAAAGTCTTTTCCACTATTACTGCCTTGAGTGTGGGCTCAACATGAATCTGAACTAGTGACTAATTTATTGTATTTGCATGGCAGCAAGCATATTGTAGGAGTAAGCTTTAGTATTTTTTTCCAACACTCTGACCTACAAATTATTAAAGCTCATCATATGTTCATTAATATACTGTATCAAATAAATAAAATATGAAAATGTCATACCAGTATGTTTGGATCTCGACACTGCTTGATTGCACCTTCCATCTTCGTTGACCATTTTTATTTGCATGCTATGTTACAGTAAGGTATTTTAATGATTTAACCATACCGGGCTCTGATCAATATTTGTATATTAGCAATGGATAAAATGGCTACAAAATCATACAAATGATCAGCCAGCTCTGCAGTTATCTTCGGCTCTTAGCATTTTTGCATTTTTTAGCTCAAATTGGCACAAATGGCAGACTGAGGAAGTTAGCAACTGACTGGTGAACATAGTGTAGCTTTTTGCAGCTGAAGAGCAAAATATCTTTCTCAATAGTGGTGGAGATCAAAACTGAGCTTTAAGAAGAAGGAATTGTCACAGCTCATTGGCAAAAAAAACAACAGAAAATGCAGGTGTTATTAATGCAATACATCAAAGTGGACACTGGATTTGAAAACGCTCAATTTAATTCAATTCAGTTTTATTTATAGTATCAATTCATAACAAGCGTTATCTCAAGACACTTTACAGATAGAGTAGGTCTAGACCACATTCCAGAATTTACAAGGATCCAACAGTTCTAGTAGTTTCCTCCAGAGCAAGCAACAGTGCGACAGTGACGAGGAAAAACTTCCTTTTAGGCAGAAATCTCGGACAGACCCAGGCTCTTGGTAGGCGGCGTCTGACGGGCCGGTTGGGGTTAGAGTGAAGAGTGGAAGTAACAAAAATAGAAAAAATAGTACTTTGTAGCAGTTCTTTGTAGTAGTTCATGGCATAGCAGGACACTGTGGGCATTACAAGGCTACTACAGTAGGTCTAGACCACACTCCAGAATTTA
>NC_045750.1:18067765-18067856 GCF_008692095.1 Etheostoma spectabile | reverse complement strand
ACCCAACAGTTCTAGTAGTTTCCTCCAGAGCAAGAAACAGAACGACAGTTAGGCAGAAACCTTGGACAGACCCAGGCTCTTAGTAGGCGGT
>NC_045750.1:18063094-18067755 GCF_008692095.1 Etheostoma spectabile | reverse complement strand
CCGGTTGGGGTTAGAATGAAGAGTGGCAATAACAGTCTCACAAAAAATAGTTGTTTGTAGTAGTTCTTTGTAGCATAGCAGGGCACTGTGCAGCAGTACAAGGCACAGCAGGACGTAGCAGGGCACCGCAGAGCGTAGCAGTCTGAACGGAATAACCTTCTAGCTTTTTCGCTCAGTTGCCAATTGGGCTTGCCGCGGTAGTCATGTTACAAGGAAAACATCAGAAAATTGACTTTGAGCCGACCTACTTGTAAGACACCAAAATAGATTAGATAGGAGCTTCTTGTCTGAACAGCCTAATTGGTTAACATCTTATCTATACACAGTCCATCAGTGTTTTGGTTTGTTTTGTAAAAAACAAAACACCATTGTGTGGTTTACATTTCGTACTACTTTGTAATCTGCAGGTACCTTTATCATTTCAAGTGTTAATTGTGAAGAGAAATGTAATATATAGTAGTCGTCAGTACAGATACCGAAGTCGATACCACGGTGTGTAAGAAGAGAAAAACAAGACGGCAAGCATGTGTCTGTTTCTCTCAGTTGTCGTTTTTTCACATAGAACCGGGCTGGTTAAAGTTAACTGACGTTTTAGCCGTTCTGCTAAAACAAACGCTACGGTTAGCTAATGTTAGCTATCGGCGCTAAACTTAGGCTGTGACAGACCACAGGAGAAACATTTTTACTTTCTCGTTGTAAAAGCCGTTGCTGTAGATGTAATGTTACGGTAACGTCTTTTACATTCAAGCCATCACCAAAGGAATTGATACAAAGACTATCAGCTCCACGCAACTCTCTCTGTATTTCTCAGTACGGCTATGTTTAGAAAATGGGGTCGTCCGGCGACTTTTGTGCGCAGAAACCAACACAATCTCACTCCCCTCGCATAAAATATGGATGCATGGTCAGGTGCCTTTGGCGTTGTTATTGATACTCAATGTCTCCTTTAGCATCATATATGAATGAACTTTATCTAATGGCGTTGGGTTGGGACCATTGTCCTCACAACGGGACATTTGGGTTTAGGAAAAGTACAACTGGACAGTTGGGTTTAGGAAAGGATTGAGGGTGGGGTTTTAAAATGAACGTTTGTGAGACACACGGGACACAAATCCTTGGTCTCCCGGGTGAAAGCCCTGTGTCGTCTGTCTTAAAGCTATGTCATCTTCACGAGCCGCAGAGCTGCTGTTCTGACCAGTACGTTTCATACACACCCTATGGGGTGCTTCTTGTGTCGTATCTGACACTGAGAAACGCTGACTAAGCGTCAACAGAAACTATGCACAATAGCTTTTACTCTGGTAATTGAACTTTTTTCTGACCTCCTGGGATCTCTTAAAATCTTCTTAAGGACCCTGAACCCCACTTGACAATGCTCAGTCTGACTAACTAAGTTTTACTTGTCTTTCGGCACACTGGGTCTCTGTCTAACTAACATCAAACCATCTCTTTGTCCAAATATCAGGGGCCAGGTTTGTGAGCTGAGAATAGGGTGAAATCTCATGAACTGAACTCTGCTTCTGCTAGGCCCTCAGGGCTCCTCCCATTACAGTTCAGACAGCTTAAGATCTGGAATGCCGGCCAGACCATCAGAACCCTCCTCACCACAATGGAAGTGTTTTACTCTGGAAACATCCAGCAGCTTAATAGGCCTTGAATAATGATTCTCATGGTTCATCTAATGGCTGCTCTTGCCAGGAGGTCCTTTTGTGCCCCATCACAATAACGTCCTGACTCGTTTAAGGGCAAATCTCCAGCTGTGACCAAAAAAAGAGTGACCCATTTGTAATTGCAGCTGAATTATTTAAAGTAAACAGCGGAAAAACAAACAGCCCCCAGAGTGCCAGATTCAGTGTCATTATCACTTCATCATTTAATATCCCAACCCCCTTTTGATTTTGTTTAAAATAATCAAGGCATTCAGCATTACTGTGACTGAGTCTACAAACGTGTCCTTAGACGTGCAAACAAAAAATGTTAAGGCAAGACAAAATGTCTTGCTGGTGTCATCTAGAGGCAACAAAGTTCAGTACACTCCACAACATGACAGACCAAACAACGTTATGTTCACCTTTCTTAGGCTGGATCTAATTGGTATGGCTCTGTCTGGTGAATCCAATCCTATCTGTAAATGTGGTATGTATTTAGATCCCAGTTTTTAATTCCCTATTTTTTTATTTAAAAGGATTGTCTTCAACTCCATCTCCCTGGTTAGCACTGGCTAAATCATGGGGCCTGCAGACTATAGACCGCCCACTCCCAAGCTGCAAAGTTAAGAACAGCAGAAGACAGCCATGTAAAGAAATCCTGGAGTCAAGCCACCGCTGCTACAAAGAGTGGCCCTTAAGTCACCAACACATGATACGCGGCAAAACTGCTTTGTCGGCCATTCCATTGATTTCATGTGGGGAAGGCGGTGGTGCCCAGCTATGCGCACTGCTTGGATTAGCCGCTTTCCGCTGCACTCAAAATTCAAATGATTTCATCTTTGACCTAGTTGCCGTTGACCTTTCAAAAGCACACCCAATGAGATCAGCTGTTGTTACCTAGCATCGGGAAATAGTTTCCTTGCCACCCTCGATGATGAATACCTGCCCTGCGCTTAGCTCTCTGCGCTTAGCTCTGCGTCCTACCTAGCGGTGCGCAGAGAGAAAACTGCTCATTATGTGTAGGCAGCTTTACGCTTAAAGCACTTTGTAAATGTGTTTTGAAAAGTGCTATAAAAATAAAGTTTTTTCACACTGTATCACCATTGAACATGTCACTGTGTAACGTACTACATTGCACCAAATTCGACATCCTTGGGTCCCCAGGAATACACACGGCAAGCGTAAAGTAGATTGCACGAATGGTTCTTCAGATATGAGAAGGACACACAGACCACTTTATAGTTAAATGTGCATTTTCCCTTGAGGAATTTTGCCTTAACTGAGAGAAACAAGACGAGAGTTGGACCTAGCTGACATAGAGGAGCTGATGTATTGATCTGATATTTTCAGTCTTCCTGAGATATTAAGGGTGGAAGCACAGAAGCCCAGCACAGTGAGCTGCAGTTTAGAGACATGTAGTTCAACAGACAGAAACAAAATATGCCTTGTTGAAGGTGTATTTTGATGCCTTGTTACGTGCCAGTTACTGACTGGCATGTCTAGTCACACCTCTTCATGGTAACAAGGTTAATAAAGTCTGTTCAAAACAGCGCTAGAGCAGTGGGAGGGACGAGCTTCCCCCCGTATTTGTATTTACACATTAAAACCTGCAACGTAAGCCCAATGCCGTCACTATTTCTTGTCAAATGTTTACTTGATTTAAAAACATGGCATCCTTCCACAAATGCGCCACTGTCTGTGCTGTATGTCCCACAGAAAATCAGCTTACACCACCACAGAGGGAGCATGTGCGAAATTACAGATTGCAGATTGAAATGATTGATAATTCTCCAAATGATACTTTTTTAGTGTCTGTCCCCACAACTTTAAAGGGCTGTTTGAGGGTTAAGACTTGGTTTTAGGGTTAGAATTAGGTTACGGTTAGGGTAAGGGTTAAGGTCAGGAATTTAGTTAGTTAAGTAAGAGGCTAGGGAATGCATTATGTCAATGGTGGGTCCCCACAAAGATAGTGAGATGTACTGTCTGTGTGTGTGTGTGTGTGAGTGTGTGTGAGAGTTAATTCATTTAAGGTCAATAAAGAAACAACAGTATATTAATTTAAAATAGTTAAGCGTTAAGTGTAAGAAAGAAAAACACATGGAGAACATGAAGTACGTGTCTCTCTCTTTATCTCTCTCTTTCTCTGCGTGCCTGTCTGTCTCTCTCTCAATAATAATAATTTGACAATAATCAAAAAACACAAAAACAAGAAAATTGTAGAAAAAAACTCTGTGTGTGTGTGTATGCGTGTCTGTGGTGCGTGTGCGTGTGTGCATGTGTGTGCATGTGTATGTCCGGGGTCGGGAGAGGGGGGGTACAGATAATGAGCTTGTGCGCAGGCAGCTGTTACCATTGTTCGCATTGTCAGAAAGCCTACATTAACGTCATTATTGCAGGAGCCAAATATTTGCCAAATAGTTGCATTGACTTTGTTGTTTAGTGTTGGACAGCTGAGCTGCAGCGTGTCCTCCAGAGCAGCGTGTGTACCCCCCTCACACCCCCACTTTTTTCTTCAGCTCCCCCTTTAATGTCTTTGACACCAATAAGCACACATCAGCAGCATGTTTAGCAGCCTGGGTGGTCTGGGATCATGTCATACTAAATGATACAGAGAAGAGGAAGTGGTTTCGCATATTTTAACCATTTTACTTAAAGTCATGTGAACTTTAATGTCACTTGTGACCATTTTCCCAAACAAGCCATTAGTTTTCCCCTTCCTCCAGACTGGAGATCAGTTCAGCATGAACTTGAGAAGACTTGATATTGTATGTAACTAATCACAGTGAATAGGTTTATGACAAACTTCCCATACTGTTGCATGGTAAATGCAGGAGGAGTTCTTTGGTGGTGCGTTCAAATACGTTTCAGCATTAAAGAGTGATTTCAAAATCGTGGCTTTATGTTACAGCCGACTTACTTACTTACTTACGCGTACTACCCCTCCTAGGGCATAGGCTGCCGACAAGGGTTCTCCAGGCACTCCGGTCCTGTGCGATTTTCTCTAGTTGTCCC
>NC_045750.1:18062969-18063084 GCF_008692095.1 Etheostoma spectabile | reverse complement strand
CTGTTCTCTTGACGTCAGCGTCCAGGTCTCGACGCCAGCTGTTTCGGGGTCGACCAATTTTTCTCTTCCCCTGAGGGTTCCAGGAAAGAGATTGCCTGGTGATGTTTGAAGCCGG
>NC_045750.1:18058364-18062944 GCF_008692095.1 Etheostoma spectabile | reverse complement strand
ACCCTCCAGACAACAACCGGCGCACAAAGGGTCTGGACGGCAAAAAAAAGTCATTTAAGGCCCTACCCCGAAAAGGTGCCCATAACGAAGGGGAGAGAAGGGGTAAAGAGTAGAACAGGCCGAGTGCGACTGGGACCACGTGGATTCATCAATATTCTGCATAAATAATGTGAAAAGCGGAAGAAGTAGAAAAAATAGAAAGGTAACGATATCTATGTGACAGATGTTGTGGAGGGACGCAGGGGAAGAGCTTAGAACCGAGCAAACTATTTCTATTAAAAGAATAAAGAGGAAAAAAAGGTGCGAGAAGAAAGTCGCGAAGGGGGAAAAAATCTGAGTTCGGCAATTTCGATCCACAGAATTACCTATCATTTGTGGAACACTTCGTGAGCGGGATAGGTGAAGAATTAGGGCCAGAAAGGGTCTGTTTGAAAAAGTGGGGTCCTCACTCTAGAATCCAAAGAACAGTAGAAATACTTCAGCAAGCCAGCCAGCGCCACACTAAGAATGTCGAAAAATCAGGGGTCCGCGAGAAAAAAAGAGAGGTGAGGAAGAAAAGTAAAAACCCTAGTCCGTATGTCTTTTCCAGTACCTGTGGTATAATTTTTCACTTTTCTCAAAAAAAAAAATCTTGTTTTCCTCGATGACTATCAGCCTTTTCATGCACTTAAGTAAGTTTTGTTTTCCTTCCACCTTACCCCGATATGACTGCTTCAGGGATGGATCATTTTCAAGTATAGGTCCTTTTTGAAAGTTCTCAGGCCATTATTGTTCCAATAGTAAAGACAATGTATATACATTCGGTAGTGTGGGGTGGAGCTTGCCTGCTGAACCTTTAAGAATGTATTGTCACAATTGTCATGACAAGGCCAAAATTTATTTTTATTATACTCATCCATTATTGTTATTATGTTTTGGTAGTATATCACAGTTAGAATAGATCCTACCATAATTACTTAAGAGTGCCCTGTACCCAGTACCTACACTATACTGCAAGACCTTTTATTTATTGTAAGTCCTGTAAGTACCCAGTACTTCCTAAAATACTTACTGTATAAATCCTTTTTGTGTTCAATGAACCACTGGTGGTTCGAAATTGGAACCTACCATAAAAGGACGTTATACTTGCATTAAACCGCCATAAACACGCTCAAGTCATACATCGTTAGAAAGCTTAAGTCTCATGATTCCATCGAGCCCCACACAAGCAATAAGGTGACTCACAACGGTTATATCATGTTCTGAAGTAAAGCAAGACAGACAGATTTGAGTCTAAGACAAGCGTGCATCCCTACCTGTCTCCCGGTGTCTAATCACAGCGGTGAAGATCTCCGTAAACGTTGTTTTTCCCCTTCATAAACACGTCAAGCTATAGAATATCAAAAGCCTTGTAATCCATAATTATCTGGTCCCCTCACAATCTGGTAGTTTCGGCCAAGTTCGACTTTCAGAAATCTAGATAGTGACATCATTTCTCGTTTTTATCGTTGTAACTTTTTCCCTGTGCGCGCTAGTAATCTGTGGTGCCTGCAGATTCCAATGAACCTGGTTGCCAGCCATAGCATCATTCTATCAAGAGATACACTCAAACTAAGCCAATAATATCACACAGCCCCCTGGCCCACGTGAAGAATGACAGTAGATCCCACCAATTAGAAACAGGTCATAAACTGGCATCCCTGTGTAGCCAGTAAAAAGACGAGTTGAATAGTACCGACATGGCCAAAAAAAACTATCCTGGTCCAACTGTCTGAAAGCAAAAAATATGGCCTTCTTATAGCATTTCAACATTTCATCAAATTATGATTACTTATTCCTAAATCTATGTATCTACTTCTTTTAGGCATTTGTGTGGTGATGTGGATTTGTTTTTGTATTTCAGAAGTTATGTATTTAGCACTTTTTGGGCTTTTTTTTTTAAATAAGAATAAGACAAACGCACAGACTATCTTTAGAATACATTCATATAAAATCCATTTTATAAGCTTTTTCTTCTGATTCTTTCTGTTCTAAGTTGAGACATGTTGCTGAGGTATATTTTAGTATATAGCAGTCGTAATATGCTTACAGTAGTGATTTTTATTAATTTTTCAGATGATTTACTTGGACGGAAATAGAAATTCTGTGTTCTAACCTCGTGCTCTGCCTGTGTCAGTAAGGCCTAGTGTCACAATGCCACTAGAAACACAAATTGAGAGTGTTAGCTTCACAATGAACTCAGGGTCATCCCAGAGGGCCAAAGCATGTGGAAACTGCAGCATGTTTTAGGGGGTAAAAATTTAGGCGAGAAAATCATATATTTTCCAGTGTTTTTAAGAGATAATCATTTCTCCTTTCTTCTGAAAGTCCCAATTCTTACTCCCTTGTTCCGCTGTAGCTACTGTACATGTAAGTACAAGAAACCAGTATAATTATATGTACTGTTTTCTACGACGATAGGACACCGTTAGTGTCCGGTATTTACCCAGTAAGTAGTCGGCTGTAGAAGAACGTATTTCAACAGAATGGAAAGAGGGCTATCTTATCAAGCTACCAAGAAAGGCAACTTGAGCTCCTGTTCAAACTACAGAGGGATTACACTACTATCTATCACAGGGAAAGTCTTTAACAGGGTCTTACTGGACAGGATGAAAGAGTGTTGTCGACCCACTGCTGCGAGATCAGCAGGCTGGTTTTCGCAGAGATAGATCCTGCATCAACCAGATTGCAACACTGCGCATCATCTTAGAACAGTCTCTTGAGTGGAAATCAAGCCTGTACGTCAATTTTATTGACTATGAGAAGGCCTTCGATAGTGTGAACAGGACATCTCTCTGAAACTACTTAGACACTATGGATTCCAGAGAAAATCGCCAACATCATCAAGAATTCTATGAGGGACTGACTTGTAGGGTGGTCCACCAAGGTCAACTCACAGACGCCTTCCAGGTACAAACAGGATAAGGCAGGGTTGTCTGTTGTCACCATTTGTTCCTACTGGCCATCGACTGGGTCATAGACGTCCACTGCGGAAAGCGGAACGGCATACAGTGGACACCATGGTCAAACTGGATGATCTAGACTTCGGACGACTTGGCCCTACTCTCACATACTCAGCACAGATGCAGGAAAAGACCAGCCCAGTGTCAGACAACTCCTCACACCTTGGCCTCAACATCCACCAAGGGAAGAGCAAAATCTTGAAGGTCACTCTGCCAACACATCACTCATCATGCTGAACGGAGAAGCGATAGAGGAGGTGGACGATTTCACCTACCTTGGCAGCATTGTCAACAAGCAGGCGGAACCGACGCAGATTTGAGGCACGTATTGGTAAGGCCAGGGCAGCCTTTCTCCAACTTAAGAACGTTTGGAGCTCAAGAACTTCCTCCTCAAAACAAAGATCAGGTCTTCAATACCAATGTTAAGTCAGTGCTGTTGTATGGTGCCGAAACATGGAAGACCACCATTACCACCACCAAGAAATTCAGACATTTATCAACACATGTCTCGCGCATTTTACAGATCCGCTGGCCCGATACCATCAGCAACCAAGAACTGTGGCAACGAACAAATCAACAACCGATAATGAGAGATCATCCAAAGGCGCTGGAGATGGTAGGACATATTCTCCGCAAGCCGGCTGCGCCGCAGACATGTGTTGATAAATGTCTGAATCTTCTTGGTGGTGGTAATGGTGGTCTTCCATGTTTCGGCACCATACAACAGCACTGACTTAACATTGGTATTGAAGACCCTGATCTTTGTTTGATGGAGAAGTCTCTTGAGCTCCAAACGTTCTTAAGTTGGAGAAAGGCTGCGCCTGGCCTTACAATAACGTGCTTCCGTCGGTTCCGCCCTGCTTGTTGACAATGCTGCCAAGGTAGGTGAAATCGTCCACCTCCTCTATCGCTTCTCCGTTCAGCATGATGAGTGATGTGTTGGCAGAGTTGACCTTCAAGATTTTGCTCTTCCCTTGGTGGATGTTGAGGCCAAGGTGTGAGGAGTTGTCTGACACTGTGCTGGTCTTTTCCTGCATCTGCTGCTGAGTATGTGAGAGTAGGGCCAAGTCGTCCGAAGTCTAGATCATCCAGTTGTGACCATGGTGTCCACTGTATGCCGTTCCGCTTTCCCGCAGTGGACGTCTTCATGACCCAGTCGATGGCCAGTAGGAACAAAAATGGTGACAACAGACAACCCTGCCTTACTCCTGTTTGTACCTGGAAGGCGTCTGTGAGTTGACCTTGGTGGACCACCCTACAAGTCAGTCCCTCATATGAATTCTTGATGATGTTGGCGATTTTCTCTGGAATCCCATAGTGTCTAAGTAGTTTCCAGAGAGATGTCCTGTTCACACTATCGAAGGCCTTCTCATAGTCAATAAAATTGACGTACAGGCTTGATTTCCACTCAAGAGACTGTTCTAAGATGATGCGCAGTGTTGCAATCTGGTTGATGCAGGATCTATCTCTGCGAAAACCAGCCTGCTGATCTCGCAGCAGTGGGTCGACAACATCTTTCATCCTGTCCAGTAAGACCCTGTTAAAGACTTTCCCTGTGATAGATAGTAGTGTAATCCCTCTGTAGTTTGAACAGGAGCT
>NC_045750.1:18032012-18058354 GCF_008692095.1 Etheostoma spectabile | reverse complement strand
TTCTTGGGTAGCTTGATAAGATAGCCCTCTTTCCATTCTGTTGAAATACGTTCTTCTACAGCCGACTACTTACTGGGTAAATACCGGACACTAACGGTGTCATATCGTCGTAGAAAACAGTACATATAATTATTACTGGTTCCTTCTTGTACTTACATGTACAGTAGCTACAGCGGAACAAGGGAGTAAGAATTGGGACTTTCAGAAGAAAGGAGAAATGATTTATCCTCTTAAAATACACTGGAAAATATATGATTTTCTCGCCTAAATTTTTACCCCCTAAAGCAGTTTCCACATCTTTGGCCCTCTGGGATGACCCTGAGTTCATTGTGAAGCTAACACTCCTCAATTTGTTGTTTCTAGTGGCATTGTGACACTAGGCCTTACTGACACACAGAGCTACAAGGTTAGAACACAGAATTCTATTTCCGTCCAAGTAAATCATCTGAAAAATTAATAAAAATCACTACTGTAAGCATATTACGACTGCTATATACTAAAATAGTACCCTAGCAACATGTCTCAACTTAGAACAGAAAGAATCCAGAAGAAAATTGCTTATAAAATGGATTTTATATGAATGTATTTCTACAGATATGTGCATCTTTTACAGGGGCATTTTAGTATCTTAGCTCATTGGTTTTTTTATAGTTTTTATGGCCGGCAACTTAGGTTTTGGTTGCATCGCAAGCTCTTACCAACTCATTTCCGCCATGGCCAGTAAAAACAGAGGTCTGATGAACCCACTTACACTACCAGCCCAGCACCAATAAGCAGACAGACCCAGTAGAGGAAAGCAGATGAAGAGCAGGGAGCAGCTAAGGAGCCAGATATTTTTCTGACTTTTGATTTTGAGTACGGGTCAAACTTCAGTCATTTAAACTTCCAAACCACATTAAAAGGTAGGTGGGCTCGATAAACGTGTGTGCGTTTAAACAAATGACATATTCAGGGTCAATTGTCTACATCCATCTTCATCTGCTGTTATCAGTATCGGGTCGCGGAGGCAGCAGCTCCAGTAGGGGAACCACAACTTCCCTTTCCGAGCCATATCAACCAGTCCGAACTGGGGGATCCCCGAGGCGTTCCCATGTGCAAGGTGGAATATAATCTCTCCACATGTCCGGGGTCTTCTCGCGGCCTCCTCCAGGTGGACGTGCCTGGACCACCTCCATAGGGAGGAGCCCAGAGCATCCTAACAGATGGCCCACTCCATGTCAAATGGCTCCGTTCGACGTGAAGGAGCAGCGGCTCTACTCGAGCTCCTGAAGGACAACTGAGCTTCCCGCTGATCCGCTTCTCAAACAATCTCCGTTCCATTGCCCTTCAAGCGCAAACAAGACCCTAAGGTATTCCCTTGGGGGAGGAAGATCAGGACTCAACATTTGTTTGTCTCTCAAAATAAGTCATCATGGTTTACAACTGCATGACAGGCTAAATTTGGACTGACAGAACTATTTGTAGCGACACAATAACAGCGTATAAAAAAAACTGAGTTAAATAAATGATACTTTCCTAATTTACCACACATGCACACTTCACGGCCATGGTCTAAAACATTGTATCAACATATCTGTTTCCTCCTATATTTCTGCAATGTTTGTATACTATCATATCAAAATTTGAAGTTTGTGTTGGCAGTAGCACCACCTGGATCCTGAAAAACATAGCATTTATTTGAGTTCACTCAATGCGTATAAATCTGCATGAACTCAGTGAAAAAATGAATATAACAAGCTAAGTGAACTCTTTACCGGCCACAAACTCCAAGGAACGCTTGAGTGGAGAGCATATCCCCAAGCAAGAATAACTACTTAATTAATAGCATAGACAGTGGCTCTGAGTCAAATTCACCATCGGAGCTTTAATGTTTTCCATCAGATCGTACTACGTTAGGGTAGAGATGAGGTGTGGAATCTCTAACAGCGGTCTTGGAGCAACAGATCCTGGCGGTCATTGTCACGGACGATGAGAAAATCGGAGTAGCTTTTTGGCGGCCCTGCCAAGGGAAAACAGACCTGTAACCAGTGTATGAGATTCAAAGTACAGAGACTGGCAGCCATTGCAAGAAGCAGTTTTTGCACATAAAGCTACTGGAAGAATTAATTTGTCAATGCACAAGAAATAGCTGCGAAGCTTCCGATGATGGGAGTTTTCGATATTTCAACAGTTTAAAGTATTTAAATGTAAACCCTTTTTGGAATATTCTCTTTTAATTTTGTCACAAGTCATCCTGTTTGTATAGTCTTAAAGTTTTTTTACTCTTTATTTGCAAAAAAGATAAGATGACCAAACCGTATTCGCAGGGTATGGTCCTTTTTTGTGCTAGCTAAGTATGGCCTATCAGGGTAAAAACAAATGAGAATCAAGCTAATTTTGGGCTAATTCCCCATCACGCCCCAAAATTGGGTTAGCAAAGCCCTGATTTTGTGATGGTTCTAAAGACGGAGTTGCCAGGATTTTCCGTGGTTCTAGTTCTGTTACGAGTGTGTTTTGTTCAATATTTCACTGATATGATATCCTTGCAGGTGGGGATGCTGAGCAGGTAGCAGTACTCAAGATCAAATGGTATCAAGACAATTCAAGAATCGCGATTTACTCGTTAGTCTTGTCAACGTCTTCTATATTATATCAAGGCATTTATTGTGACACTATGGCAAAAAAGAGAAATGAGAGATCTTAAGTTTGTGTTTCTGTGTTTTTTTATGTGGAATGTGGATACTTCAGTTCACTCAGTTCCAAACACAAAAGTAAGTGCAGGTCCTTTGTCAGTACCATCTATGAGGTAATATGCCAAATAAATAGCAAAATTAAAAAATGCTTACAGCCATACATATCTCAATGCTAAAAACCATGAGAGACAAAATGCAGGCAGCATCGCTTTAAAAATTGACACATATTCACTGAATACAGTCGGAGTCTTTATACTTTGAGACCATCATTTAATGGTTACTAATGGCGTTGGAAAAAAGGTTGGTAATCAGTTTGTGCTTTTATTGCTGGGGTACCGTTATCTCCTGCCTGACGGCAGTTGATCAAAACAGTGTGTGACAGGGGTATGATGGAGTCTGTAGGATGTTTGTGCCTTTTGAAGGGCAGCGGGAGCACTGTGAAGTTCTTCCAGGGAGGGAGAGGGCAACCAAGTGGTTTCTGTGCTGCTCTTGGACCACTGGCGCGTTTTTCTTGGAGACAGTGCAGCTTGAAAAACCCACAACAGATGACAGATATGACATGATGCTCATTGAAGCAGCGATACGACGGACACAAGCGGTTTTTGGGGTTGTGTCTGGTTGTTCTCCTGAAAACTCTCAGGAAGTACACGTCTCTGCTGGACCTGTTTTTTAACTACATCTTTGGTGTGGTAATCCCAGGTCCCCAGGTCCTCCATGATGTTGACTCAGGAGAGCGAAGCTGAGCCTCTCTACACAGTCCCGCCTATAAACCGCCAGCATGGATGTAAGTCTGTTTCTCCTCCTGAAGTCCACTATTAGCTCCCTGTCTTGGTGTGTGTTGAGGAGCAAGCAATGCTCCCCTCCTCTCTTTAGTGAAACTCATCCCCTCCGAGATGAGCCCCACGACCTTGGTGTCATCAGTGAATTTGACGTTGGTGTTGCCGGGGTGTGAGCATTAGTGGTTGCATCGTGGGGTTGTAGAGGAGATACCGCCTTATTGGCATAACACGGTGGCCAGTGGACCGTAATTAATGAGTGTGAATCATCAATGATACTCAATACATAGTGACCAGCATGTGATTTATGAAATGGTTAACAACAGTATTAACACGATGTACACCAACATACAACATTGAACAAAGTGCCTAAGTATAATTAAAATACTAAAGAAACAAGATTTCCAAAGATGTTTTTTCCTGTGCCCTAAATGAGATTCAAATCTCTAGTGCCGGGATCTTCAACAGGGGGTCGGGACCCCAGGGGCGTCCTCAGAGTAAATGTCCCCCCCCCGGAGGGCCCAAATTATTGAACATTTTTTCAAAGTTAAAAAGTATTGACACAGGAAACCAACATATATTAGAAATATAATCTCCCACTGGTACGGCCAATAGGTAACCGTAGTCCTAAGGCAGTGTATTCCAGGTTGATGGTGGGCAGAAAAGAGAAAGCCATTTTTGCTGAGTCTCATACGAAACTGGGACGTTAAGGTATTGAAGGACTGGAGCGAGGCTCAAGACTGCAGTGTACTGGTAAAATAGGGGTGGGCAATCCAAATACAGATTGTAGTGAAGTATACCAGACCAAAAGTGCTACGTTATGGGGAATTAAGGCCAATTGGCAGAGAGTACAGAGTGAGAAGAAAAAGATCTGTGAGGGTTTGTGGAACTAAGAAGATCCTGAGCTACCATGTTGATAGACAGTGTCCAACTCTGCATGAGCTGGCAGAGGACATTCGTGTACTGCAGCTTTGTTAGTAAGGAGTTGCCATGGTCTGTGTGGCAGTGCCAAACAGGAGTTGCCGCCTCTAATCAGGTGCGCAGATTTAAAAGGTGTTCAGTATATCCATTTGTGAGTCAACAACACGCCTCACCCAGGGTAGGACAGAAGAAAATATATAAAACCGCATCATGGTGCTTGCGTGAAATGTCCTTTTAATTGAAAACACCAATAGATTAAAGAGGGAAAAAAAAGAAAGGCGAAGCCATGAGGCTCCAACTGTCCATATTGAACAGGATGGAGTGTGAGAAAACATAGCTAAAGCATACTGTGGTCAACTGCATCTCTCGCACAGGTTCTCTCCAAAAGGTAAAAGTGGCTGAAATCCAGAAAAAAAGCAATATTTGATAAATTACAGATTACCCGGCAAAATAATGTTGTTTTATTTCACACGAGACCAGCCATTTTCCCCTGTTGCCTACCGTGTACATTATGAAGTGAGAAGTTATTAAGACAAAAACAGTCTATTTTCATCAAACTGCAGTTTTGCATAGTTCCCGCAAGTCATCGCAGTAAAATGCGTAAATATCCGAATAGTGTATTGCGTATTTTTAAGAAACGTATCGCAAAACGGCTTTTTGCTGCAACAATCACCAACAAAAAACTAATTTTTCTGGAAGGGACGTATTTATGTACTTTTAACGTTGGAACTTATTCTGGAAAAGACTTTGCAAGGTAAATGGGAGTTTCATAGAGGCATAATACAACATCTTGCAAAGGACAAGCCTCACTAACAATGCTGAGTGAGTGGTTTCTTTTAAATCTGGAAACATTTGACTACTTTTTATAAAAATTTATCTTTTGGGGCTTTTATCTCTATTACAGGGGTGTAGGGATAGACATGGCCAGGATGAAACGCAACAAAGGGCCACAGGTAGGATTGAACCCATTGACTCATACTGACAGTGAGAGAACAGCTCTTACTGGGGTGAGCTAGAGGCCCACCCCGAACCAATTGCCACTTACTACTGTTTGGGTTGTCTCTGGCCAGAGCGGGGTTACAATGCCCCTCCAAGGTCTTCTAATTCTCAGCAAGCAAACACAGCACATTTTGAGTTAGGTAAAAAAATCATACAAACCAACGAAGTGCAATAATTATAAAACATGTGAACTTATATTGGCATGGGAATATTGTTGTTAAGCACATCAAAACAAATTAAAACTGAGCGGATAATCTGTAGTCGTGAGGGAGATTGGGATCGTGGTACACGGGCAAGTCATATTCAGCATTTAACAATGTTGTAAGCTTGCCATGGCAACGAACACCATAAACAAGCAAAAATTTGTGGTAAGTGAAGACAATCCATCATGCTTGCGCCAAGGGTTAAACATCAAATTTAATTTCCTGCACCAGTTGCCAAATAGTCGGAACCACATATACACAAGAGTTAGAAGATAAAGGATAAGTGCAAATAAACGTAAGCGTAATCTTTTCACAAACAATTGGACCCAGAAAACCAAACATTTATGTGATGGCACTATAAGCTTTGAGATTTTTAAAATGTGAGATGTTGACCTCCTGTACATACAGAATTTCAATGTTGTTCCAAAGATAATCTTGTACACTTTGCGTCAACACACCTCACTGTTTGTATCATTGTTCAGCAGAGTGGACTGTTTTCTCCAGTGCTGAAGGGGGAAACAAATGACCGGTGGGATCAATCAGAGCATTTTTAGGCCCACAGGGCACAGGCGTGTATGGCTGTCAGGTGCTGGAGAGGTAGATTACAGTCCAGCAGCCTTATCTACCTCGGGCAGCTTCCACTGGCAGGACTCAGGGACATTAGATCCCATCCATCTTTACCTCGGCACATCACTAACATGGCTGACGGTGCAGCCTCGTGTAATGCCTCAGCACACAAAAAAAACCAAAGACAATTATGCATTTTAGGACTTCCATGATTAACTATTGACGCCTGGGACACTTAAAAATAATTGCAGCTATTCGATTTAATACAATCTCGGTAAACCATCCACGGGCATAGGGATGGCAAGGCAAGGCAGTTTGATTGTATAGCACATTTCAGCAACAGGGCAATCAAAGTGCTTACACAAAACTCAGTTAAAAAAAAACCAGTTACAAATAAAAACAAGATTAAAACACAAGAATAAAGTTTACAATGCATAGTACAAGCAATTAAACATTAAAAAAGATGAACGACCATTTAAAGAAGGCACCATCAAAAAAAAGGTCTTTAGCCTTGATTTAAAACACTGAGAGTACAAACGGATCGGCAGTTTTCTGGGTCATACTGCGGACATGGTCCCAGAGTAGACTGAGAGGTTGCTGGGGCGTCATAGTGTAGTTAGCAGATCAGAAATTTATTTGGCCTTAACCATTTAATATTATAAACCAGCAAAATTACTTTGAAATCAATTCTTGGGAGACACAAGAAGCCACAGTGTAAGGGATTCAGAAATGAGTGAGTGATGGGCTCCGTCTCTGGTCTTAGTGAGGATCTCGAGCAGCAGGTTCTGAATCGCTCCAGCGTGTCTGATTGATTTTTTTAGGAGACCTGTCAAAGACCCGTTACAGTAGCATCTACTGAACATGAAAGCATGGGACAAGTTTTCAAGTGCCGGTGACCACATAAGTGCCTTTAACCATTGATATATTCTTAAGGTGATAATAGGTCTGCGTTCGTAAGGCTAATGTGGCTGTTAAATTCAGGTCAGAGTCATGACTACACCAAGATTTCTGGCTGTCTGTTGTTTGACATGTTGTTTGAACGTGAGCGCAGATCTTAAATTGTTACTACTTTTGCTCCAAAACAACCACCTCAGTTTTCCTGCATGTTGTAGGCAAATCCAGCGTTATTGTCAATGCACTTAGTCGTTTTGTATTGGACTGTAGTTCCCTGGCGATAAGGTTCCCAGTAAATGTGGGGTCGTCACGCATAAACTATGGTTGAAAGTTATTTGTTGTTTCATAATCTGAGCCAGTTGCATGTAGAGTGTAAACGGAGGAGGCCCCAGCAATGGAGCCTTGGGGAACTCCGCAGTTTCGATATTGGTATGCACCGAGGTTATAGTACCTACATGAACAAGGAGTCACTATTCTTTAAGTAGGATTCAAACCAGTTGTACTGAGCCAGAAGCAAGGCCACCCAGTTTTCCAACGGCTAGTAATATGGCAGGTTTAACCGTTGTCAAATCGAGCACTGAGATGCAAAGGACTAAGATCGCGAAATTTTTGCAACTATCTGGTTAGGTGGATGTCATAAGACTCTCTACCAACAAGAGCCATCTCAGTAGTGAGGTGTGGTCGGAAGTCCCAACTGAAAGGTATCAAAAAACGTGGTTTGTGACAAGAAATGGTTAAGTGTTGAAAAAAAAGCTTTTCATGATGTTACTTAAAAAGTCAGGTTGTATAGCCTATAGTTGCCATTCAGTGATGATCTAGATTTTCTTTTAAGCGTGGCTGGTACTGCAGTTTTCATGGCCTGTGGGAAAGATATCCTTGAAAGAAGAGATGTTTAACATTCTGTAGGAAATCAGAAGCTAAACAATTCACAAAACATTTTGAAAACACCAATTGTCAAAGTTGGTTCATGATGTCCCTCCAGGTTTTTATGGTTGATTGTGGATGAAATCTGTATCTATTGGAAGTAGTTTTGCTAGGAAACTAATATCTTAATCACTGGCCCCGGGCCACGATCGCCTTAAATTTGGTAGTCAATTACTTTTGGTTTTGTATTGTGTTTTATAGCATTTCAGATACTGTGTAAAATGAACTACTCAGGTTGGTTAACATGCATCTGGAAAAGAGGCCCAGAAGATATAAAAAATATCAGATATAAAAAAGTTACGACATCAGACCAGTAGCCAAAGGGATTTGCAATTTGGCTATACGTTATGCCCTTTTGCTCTATACCCCATAGCGTGATTTGTTACTTATTCATTCTACAAACGGAAACAGATCAACTAAGCTTATGCAACCATTCCTATGCCAACTACAATAGTTTAGCTTTATTTGTGTGGATCAAGGTATTCATTAGAGGTTAAAAAAGCCAGCTTGGATTCGGAGACACTAGACGGAAATGGAAAAGCATTTTGTCCCCTCTACTTCCCTTGACTATAGTGAGTTTGAAATTTTTTTTCACAAGGTCCTTAAGACAGCATTGATTGATGATTGTCAGCCCCTCTGGATACGCTTGCCCTTTGAATCCTCACAGACATCAAATGGTAGGGTTTTGGTCTTCTTGTCGTGGAGGTTGCAGGGTTGGTGTTGCTGTTTTTGTAAGTCGTAGGAGCAATAAAGTGAAACTGTATGGATGAAAAGCATTGTGACGAGTTAACATGCGAGGTAGTAATGTAGATTACATGGCAGCAGGCAAAAGACCTTTAAAAACCAAACCTTTGGAGAGAAAGATAGAATATTGACAGCTGAGTGTTTTCCTGGGAACAGCCAGTTGGACGTTAGATGCTATCCAGGGTTTTCTAACTGAACAACTTGGAAAAACCACTTGGCTATGCTGGCGCCTCCAGAAGATAATGTGGGCCTGCGGTGTGCGTTGTTCTCAGTGGTGTCTGCAGTCAGCTGGAGTTGAAGAGAGGGAACGCAGATCTGGAGTTATGGCACATTATTCTGCAGCATCCACAAGCCTGGAAATTGTTTAGACGTGATCAATCCTTTGCCAATGTGACTTCAGAATCGGGGAAAACAACAACTAAAGAAAATTCAAAGCAGGCAATTGAGCTGTTGAGAGCTCATTTCCCCCTGAATCTGTCTTGATCTAAGGGATGCAGTCCACAACAACTGGATGAACAACCTGACATTGTTGTTCATTTTTCAGTGTTTCTGTGAAGACTTTTATCTATAGCTTTTCTATCTGATGCCTTCTCAGGGTTTCGCCTGCTCAACCATGATCTATTTTTATGACTCTGCCTTGAATAATTGGCACGCTAAAAAATCTATACAGTTCCCAAAAACTTGTAGTGTATCTGGCCAGACTGCTACAACTACACCACTCATCTGTATATGTGATAAGTGGATGGATGCCAAATATTATGCCGGGGTAACAGGAATGTGTCTATGATTTGGAGCATTCTCAGAGGCATGAAGCGAGCTCAGTATGAAGCGTAAAAAGTTTTTCAAATTGTATTCCATACATTCTGCCCAGTTGTGAATCTCATGATGTCTCAGGTGACCATATGAAGGGAAAGGGTTTAAAACAAAGTTCACCTTCTCATTTCTCTCAAAAAGTCTCAAAACTGCACGTGCTCTGAGACCTAGCTGGGCCTCTGCTGTTAGCTGGTTTTCCAGTTTGGCAGCACACCGTAGAGGTGCGGCTGAAAACCATGACAAGGCAGATTTGTAAACTCTGAACAAGAAAGCTCCAGGACTTGATGGCTTTACATTACACACAGAATGCTTTGAAGGACTATTCCCATGAACGTTTCTTTTGTGGTTAAGGGAATGCGCAGCCCACGTAGTCATGATGTGTTCACTGCTTTAAAGAAAGCTGCTATTCTCTCACAGCCTGACTGAAAGATTGCATGACACGTTTTATGGTTTCTTTACATGACCGTTATGAGTAGTGTAAGTTCATATTCATGAGCAATATTGGCATTATGATTTGGTTTATACTTACTTACTGACAATATGCTTGTTGGCATGAATGGAAACAAACAAAGGATTATCAATCTTCTAGTCTGTTTTGGGCCAGTCTTTATAGAGTCCAGGTGTGAGCTAGGCTATCAGCTCACCTGCCACCGTCTGTGGCAGGTATTCTGGTTGTCCTCTTTTCCATTAGCCATCTTGTGATCCAGTGAAGGGGAGTTTGAGTGATTTTTTCTTTGCTCTTACGTATTCAGTGGCCAATCCATTTCCATTGCAGCTTTTCATGATTGTAGCCATGTTTATTACACTGGCTGATGAGACGGTTGGTTGGAGATGGTGTTGGGCCAGAATATTCTCTTTTATTTTAGCAGGCTCTGTTTTTGGTTGTGGACGGTTGCGGTATGTGGAGATGCTTTTAGTTGTGTTGCAGGCAGCCAGCCGTGTTAGCAGGGTAGACAGGGAACACAGCCTCGTACAGTCTCGCTTGGGGTTGGTGCTGTACTGGGAGAACTTCCAGAGATGTTGTTAATGTCATTCATTTTATTTATATGTGTATCAATCATAACATCAGTTTATCAGTAGAGTAGACATAGACCACACCTATAAGGTACAAAGCATTCCTTTTGAAGGAGAAACCTCAGACAGCACCAGGCTCTTGGTTAAGTGGTGTCTGACCGGTGCCGCGTTAGGGGGTATTAGTACTCTGAAGGGTCGTATAGGGCTGGCCTGATTGGCTTGCGATGTCATGTCTGCCCTCCATCATGGCTGACATAGCTGCTAGGAAGTGAAAGGTTGGTCATGGGTAGGTTTTGGTCTTTTCTTGTATTTATGCTGGGGGGACGGGGGGGGGGGTTGGGAGTTTAGATCTCATCTTTATGTTTTACCTGAGGGTAATGTTTGCATCATGTGGTTTATTGTGTGTCTAGTTCCCCTTTCAAAAAACAATTTCTCTCCCATGGGAGACAATAAAGTAACCTTATCTGGTACATGGCCGATTGACAGACATGAAGATTTAACACTCAATTTGGTACACAGGTGGCGAAAGCAAAAGATTTTGTGTTTTAAAAATATTAACATGTGAATGAGGACTCATTGACCAAATAATTGTACTGTAATTGTAAAATGCTTATTATGGTGGTGCCGATCACACTGTTGTAAAGATTTTATCAGATTTTCAAAATTTTAACAATAAAGTACATTGCCGTAGCCCTAAACAATCCAAACACATCAGTGGTGAGATGGACATTTTGGGTGTCAACCCCGATGTGATGACACCCAAGTTTAAGCTCATAGTCCGTTAGTTCTGTCCCCAATGAGGAATTTACAGACGCCAGACCACACCACCACTCACTCCACGTTGCTAGTAACAAAAGAGAGACGGGGGGTACGTATTAGGGATGAGCGGTACTCGGGCTGAAACGACGGTATCCGGTTACGGAAATTAAGCACTTGTTGCGAGTACAAGTATATATGAGGTATGCGATTGTATCGGATTTTGATTAAAAGTCTCATTGACTGTGTCTCCGTACGTGATAGGTAGTCACAGTGCTAGTCACAGCGGCCCTCTCCTCTACCACTATTCTGGATAGGCTGTCCCAGGCCCCTTGTGCACACCACAGTATTATGTGTTGTGTCCGCAGGGCTGTGCTCACACACTCACTCAGGAAACCGGAGAAGTGAACAGCTCTCTCCCTCAGTGTCGCGGGCTTTTACGTTAACATTAGGGTTTTTCAAGCTCTAGGTTTGTTTATACTTGGTTCAAACTCAGTACTTAGTAACCAGGAGATCTGGTTCCATGGGTTTGTTCAGACATAGTGCTTGTCTAGAATGCGGACTCGGGTGGCATCTCTGCCGTCGAGTTTTTATTTTTTTTTGAAATGACTGCTGGCTCTCAACCGTTTTTTGAGTTGTCTGAACGGTTTCTGCCTTTCTTGTATCTTCTTACATCACTCCGACACACACACTCACACATCGGTGGGAAGAAATAAAAAAGGAACCAAAAAAACTATCCACACTGATCTAGAAATATCTAAAAGATTACAAAAAGAAAGTATATTATTATTGAGTTATGAAAAATCTTGTTCATTAATTTGATTATAATGCAACCACATTATGTGTCGTATTGTTGCAAACTTGGTTATATGTAGGCTCTAATAGTCGTTTTTGTTACCTGACAACACCCACTGATTGAAGCTCAATGCGTGAGCGTCATGGAAATCGTCTTCTAAATCAGCAAGAAATATAACAATTCTGATCAACCATATCAATATTGTATGCTGTAACCTAACAGACCGGTTTAAAGCCCTGCCATGCAAGACAACCAGACCAACTTCCGGGTTAGATCTGACCACTTCCGGGTTAGGCCTCCCAGCCAGTACGAGTACAGATACGAGGATACAGATAATTATGGTTAAACCGATACAGAACAGATACAGATAATCGTGTACTCACTCTTTCCTATAATTATTGCTTGCATTTTATGACGTTGAAAATCCCACACAGTCCCACTACGATCAATTCGGTCAAAAAATGAACGCTTCATCAGGGCTTCTCAGTGTTTGTATGAAACGCACGGCAGAGAAGCAGCTCAGGCCGCGGTGCTGACGTAAGATGACGCGTCGTATAAGACGCGTTCAGAGATGTAGTCAATGACCGAAAGCTGCTAGGGAGGTTGGTGCAGGGGGGGATGGGTTCAAACATCACAAGCACTTCCCCAACCAGTCACCAAGGAGACCGGGGTGTTCAGTCCCGTTTGTACCCGATCCACTCACAATATCCATTTGCCAACCCCAACCACCATCTTTTCTAAATCAATGTCCGTTCTTGCGCCGCATGTCAGTTAAAACATCAATCCTGACCAGAGAGCCAAATGTGACGCCAAGAATTTCAACAAGTGCGTTAACATATTTGATAAGGAGACTTTTAGCGTTCAGTAAAACTCCAAAGGCACATGGCGTCCGTATTTGACACAATGGGAGTGAGAATGTGTGGACATCCAGAAAGAGTTTGTGAGCTGATAGTCTTACTTAGCTTTGCATCAACTCATTTTGGCATAGCTTGAGTAACAACGTTCATGGATATAAAAATGTTACGCAATACAGTTTTATCAATGTTAGCACAGAGCTTTGGTGCCATCCACCACTCTTTGGGTCCCAGACTGGAGCTCCAAATGGCATCATAGTGTCTTGGTGCTTGGTTTTTAATCGTGTTCATAATACAAACAGCCTCAACAGAAAAGAGGATGTCTGACGTACATCAACATGACGGGAAATTTGGTCTTGAGTGTATTTTCTTTTTAAAACGAGAGGCGATGTGTCTTTATTTACTTTGACGGAATAACTCACTAGTTTACAACGTAGTCTCCACTGTTTGTCCCCTTAGTGGATTCTATCTGGGATCCCACCAATAACTGTAGTTTCTTACTAAATGAAGGCCTTGATAGCTGAGATGCAGCTGTAAGCCACAGCTGGGTCAGCCCTGAGGTGCGTGTCACCATGGGCATTTCCTTTTAAATTCTTGTACCATTTGTATTCTTTCATCGGGGCAATTCCTTTTATTAGGCTTCACTATTTTACATAGGGACATGAATACTCTACTAAATCAAGGCCTATCTAACCAAGTGGATGTTTCCATTATTTCTCATGTCCTAATTACATTGTTGTCTTTTTAGTACTGTCATGTATGCATTGTACTGTTACTGTTACAAACTGAGTGTCCGCTTACACTGAAATGTATAGCAAGTCTGAGGCTGCTCTTCTTAGGTTCTGTTGTTTAAAAGGAGTGGTGCAACAGGGTTGACTTTGAGTTAATCCTATTGTTTTATTTAGTTTTTAGGTTAGCAGGATGTGCTTTGCTGCAGTACAGCCCTAACACTAATCACTGAGTTATAAAACAGAAATAATCTGGCCGCTGGTTCCAAAGAATCTAAGCCTACGGAAAAAAGCAAAGGGCGCTGCTATATCTTTTACCAAAGGTGCTCTTTGTGAGTCCATGGTAGTGGGATCCAGCAGACTCCCAAGACATTGTGTGAAGACGCTTGTTGTTGTCAAGCACTTTTTTGCCCAAACCTATTCCTTGGGACAATAAAGTAGGACTTATGTTTTTATTGTCTTAACAGCATCCTCAAACTGGTGTGAATTAGAATGTTGCAGCCGTGCCACTGTCTAATCTCTAAAACAACACAATCTAATGTAATATCAACTAAGATGTTAACTGGCTACTCAAAGGCAAAAGCTAAAAACTAGTATGATGGTACATCACCTTAATCTGTCTAATTAGAGTGACCAGACATCATGAAAAATTGGGACAGTCACGAAATCTAAGCAGTTGTCCCGAATCCTGAATCCTGCCTAATTGTCCCGAAGACGAGAGCAAGTCTAAAGAGCAGACTCGGGTAGTTCTGTCGATAGCACAATAAAAACGGTCATGGTGATGGAGTCGTCCTGCAGCCAGCACCAGTCGGCGCCCACTGGCTGCAACAGTACGAGGCCCTACGTAGGCAGTAGGTGTGAATTTAAAAAAGCATGCTATTTTTCGTTGTTATTGTTGAAATGAGGCTCAGGGGCTTGGCCTGGGACTCGATGAACATGTAGGTATAAAGGTCTCTGCAGGTACTGGGGGAGGGGTAGTTCTCTTTTTTTTTTTTTTAAGATTATTTTTTGGGCATCTAGGCCTCTAACTGACAGGACAGATGAAGACAGGAAAGGAGGAGAGAGAGGGGGGGGGGGGGGAGGACATGCAGCAAATGGCAGCAGGCCGGACTCGAACCCGGGCCCGCGCATCGAGGAGCAAACTCCTACATGGGCACCCGCTCACCAACCGAGCCAACGGGCGCCCGGGGTAGTTCTTTACGTGATGCAACAAAGAAGGAAGGAATTTGGTATTACCACGGGGGGGGCGGGATGGAGCAGACGTCAGGGTGCATGCTAGCAGCAAACTGCATATAACTAATAGCACACAGTACGACCACGCTTTGTTGTTTTTAATGTGTTTTAAAATGACACTTGAGTTCATGATTTTGAAATTCAAGTTACTATATGAACTCATGGGAGCAGAAACGGCATATAGGCCCCGTTTTGTTTTCCCATATCATCCGATGTACAGTAACTCGATTAAAAGCCTTCTTGAAGACATTAAAGATTTGGGTTGCTCCTAATTCTTTTGGGAACCATTTTTTAACATCTATTCCTGGGTTTAACTTGTGATATACAGTCTCTTGGGACAAGTTGTTGTTGTTGGACTATAGCCAGACATAGACCGCCCCAGACACGACACGAATCAAACTTTCGTTAAATGTACACGCCAACTTTTTAAAGGCCGAGTGGTGTGTTATCTGAGCATTGAGCTACCCTTGTTGTTTATTCTGTATAGACGGCCCATACAATACACGGAACTTGCCGTGTATTGCCACTTGCCTTGTATTGTTGTGAAGAAAGCCACAGTTGGTTTGGAAAAGAAGAACAGGGTTGGTTTTAGAATGAAGAATGGTTGAGGAAAAATCACATGCATGTCACACGCGGGACAAGGAACAGAGAAATGCAGGACATGATCACCGGTCTCCTGGTTGAAAGTGCTGGTTTTACCCATCAACCCCCGACAACCTCACACGACGTTTCGTCCTTTCATACTACTTGCGACGGCGTAAATTAACACGCAATCGCAAGGTAAGTTAGTCAATGGAGCCAAACGGCGTTGATATACACAATAAAAAACGAGTAGTCATCTTTAAAATACGGCAATAATGGCATACGAATTGACGTGTCATACATAAACCATTTTATGAGATCCGTCTGACAGACAGATGGTTGAAGGTAAGTGTTTTATTTTCAAGTTAAAGCGGTCCTTAACAGGGCTGCCAACTTTTCCAGAAACCACGGAGTGAGATTTGGGGGGCCAACCCATATTTTGCCGCGTACAAAGCAATTTCTATGGGTCTTTATCCTTCAGGGTTTAAATTGGGATTTGTTATAGTGGGGGGATGGGGCTCTCCCTAGGGGGGTCGGGGGTATACTCCCCCAGGAAAAGAATTTGAAAAATAAACCATTAAATGGCCCTTTCTGGAGAGTTTTTTTGCAAAAAAAATGGAGAAATCAAGTTGCTTGCATATATGTGCAAAACTGTAGGGTTAAGAGCCTTTGCATTGTTGTAGTATCAGCAGGTTTTAGCATTCAGCATTACATTATTAACTTCTTATGACATAAGAACTGACAGACAATGTGCCAAACATATTGAACCACATGAAGAGACAGTAGCATATGTCAGCAACAGCTGAGAAGATTTGGGTCTGTGGTGAACAGGTCCAGGGGTCTGGTGTAGGGACCAGGGACCCAAAGTTAAATTAATGATGAGGGATCAACTAAGACCACTGAAATTCTAAAGAATGAGAACCACTGAGTTGCATAAATTCTAATCCTTTAACCTTTGTGCCAAGGCTCAGTAATGTTTGGCCCTCATCCTCTGTGCCCCACTACTGTATTTACTTTTTTGTAAAATAAAGACTATTTGTTCATTTAAAAAAACACAAATTAATTATTTACAGTTACATTAGAGATGCACAGAGGTTAGAGAAGTACAATGTGGCCCACGCTGCAGTATGTATTTTATATATATAGATATATTTATATATATATATATTATATATAGTATATATAGTACAGCTCAGATGTGTTTATCAGAATTCTGCTCATATTTACAACTTGTGCACATTCAAAATATAAATCCTCCCGTCTGCTGTGCATGTCATTGCTCCGGTGATATGGTGGATCTCATGCAGACCGTCTGACAGACCAGAGGCCCATTTGGGTTCTGGTCTTGACAAAGTTAGAGGTGTCCGTACGCTTTCTTTATCGGAGGACTACACGGACGCAACGCGTCACTGCCCCCCAGAGCGAGTCCAATAACATGAAAGAAGTTGCTACATACCAGCCGCGCTGCTCACCTCTATTGTTGAAGAGGTGAACGAAGCGACAGACGGGTCTGTGATACTCAGAGCTCAGACCTGAAGCCGGGGAAATGCACCGGATGGCTCGTGCAAAAATGTTCTCAGTTTGCGACAATTCGAAACCACAGACGGGAGCGCTCTTGAACCTCCACAGTCTCTGAAAGCACAACTAGTCGATATAGTGGCTCAACAGGTAAAACATAGATAAACACATCTTTCAGAAATTTGACCGACGGGTGACACTTCGGCGGAGAAATCGGGGGTTTGTGGCGTGTGAGCGTGTGAACCAGTCAAATGCGTGTGTCTCACGGCCAATGCGTGAGAGTTGGCAGCCCTGCCTTAACGGGAAAACGGATGGAGCGTGGGACAGGCAGGGTGAGCTGGTAGTTGTATACTGGTCCAGGTTTCAGACGGCGATGGTTGAAGTGCTGAGGAAAAACAAACAGCCTGTATAGGGAAACACAACTATAAACTAGATTAACAGACTTGGAATTAAAATGCAAAAAGTTGGCGGTAGTTTCGCTGTATTTCCAGTATCGCTGGAAATGAAATCTGGCGACAAACAAAATGTAATGTCCTACTGAGTCATCTTCAGGCAAATGGGTGAGTTGTTTGACAAAGGAATATATGAGGCATTACAATCAGCGACTCAGTGGGTCGAAACGTTGCATTTGCATAAAATTATTGAGCATAAAGCAGTGTTGCGGACATTAGATTGTTTCGCTTTAGTATTTTTATTTGTCCTGCACCTGCAGAGGGTGGAATGTGCACACATGTCCTTAATGATTGGAAAAGACCAGGTGTGTTGATTGGCAATGACCTCAGGTGTGTCACACAGCCAGAAGCCCAGAACAAACCCTAAAAACAAGTCCAGACACACAGGAGGAGACAGAGAACGCTCGTGCTACAGAGCTGACCATGAAAGTTTCTATTTAAAAAGGTCCCATGACATGGGACCTTTATTCCCCAGGAACTTCCTGCTACCTGGTGCACATTGCAATGCAACACTACACTTCGTATGCAGCACAGCTCATACCACGATCCTGTGTACATGATCTGGTATCAAGCCATTGTCCAACATTGTTCTCAGGTAGTCATCTGGCATCCCCAAGAGGAAGCACTACTGTTTAAACTACATATTACTAATGATTTGATTATTTTATCAAAAGATGTGTTCATATTCATAGTCTCTCCCTTTGAAATTACAGTTCTTACAAGGAGATAACTGCAGCTGCAGCAGGGATTGAACCTGTGACCTGTTTGTGATGTACAGTCACTCCTACTGCTAGGACAACTTGTCACCCCAACTGTGTCTCCGTCTGCTGAGCCCTGCTGCTCAGGACAAGTTTGAGCTTTTCAGTCTTTGACTGATATCAACAAACCTTAGCCTCTCATTCTTTAGCTGCTCTGTCCTTAAGTTAATCCACCGATTTCCACCAACTTACTTGTATAACTCCCAGATTGAAGGGGTCAACCAGATCAAAAAATGCACAGGGCAATTTTGCATCAGAAGTGCATCAAGCCCTGGAGAAAGATGCAAAACTGGGTGCAAATGACTGAAGTGAGTGATTGTTTTATGTTTTAGTTTAGTGTAGTTTTACGGGAGAAAAAGGCCTGTTGTTTTTCATCTAGTATTATGATGCTGAAAAAACAAGTGTGTCATCTCCATGGCAACTTTTCACAAAACTGTAGGTCATGGTGACTGGTTACATGAATCATCATGCTTTGTGAGGAACGGAAAAATACACGCATGTTCACATTTCAAGGCTGTTTCAGTCAAGAGGTGACAGCAGGTGCATTTCAAATGTGGCATTTTTGTTCTGAAATGAAGTTTACAGCTGATTTTACTGCTCAGTATTTAGGCAAAGTCTTTTCCACTATTACGCCTTGGTGTGGGCTCAACAAATCTGAACTAGTGACTAATTATTGATTTGCATGGCAGCAAGCATATGTAGGAGTAAGCTTAGTATTTTTTTCCAACACTCTGACCTACAAATTATTAAAGCTCATCATATGTTCATATATACGTATCAAATAAATAAATATGAAAATGTCTACCAGTATGTTTGGATCTCGACACTGCTTGATTGCACCTTCCATCTTCGTTGACCATTTTATTTGCATGCTATGTTACAGTAGGTATTTTAATGATTTAACCATACGGGCTCTGATCAATATTTGTATATTGCAATGGATAAAAAGAGCTACAATAACAAATGATCAGCCAGCTCTGCAGTTATCTTCGGCTCTTAGCATTTTTGCATTTTTTAGCTCAAATGGACAAATGGCAGACTGAGGAAGTTAGCAACTGAATGGTGAACATAGTGCAGTTTTTGCAGGCTGAAGAGCAAAATATCTTTCTCATAGTGGTGGAGATCAAAACTGAGCTTAAGAAGAAGGAATTGTCACAGCCATTGGCAAAAAAAACAACAGAAAATGCAGGTGTTATTAATGCAATACACAAAGTGGACACTGGATTTGAAAACGCTCAATAATTCAATTCAGTTATTTATAGTATCAATCATAAAAGCGTTATCAAGACACTTACAGATAGAGTAGGTCTAGACCACATTCCAGAATTTACAAGGATCCAACAGTTCTAGTAGTTTCCTCCAGAGCAAGCAACAGTGCGACAGTGACGAGGAAAAACTTCCTTTTAGGCAGAAATCTCGGACAGAACCAGGCTCTTGGTAGGCGGCGTCTGACGCGGCCGGTTGGGGTTAGAGTGAAGAGTGGAAGTAACAAAAATAGAAAAAATAGTACTTATGTAGCAGTTCTTTGTAGTAGTTCATGGCATAGCAGGACACTGTGGGCATTACAAGGCTACTACAGTAGGTCTAGACCACACTCCAGAAATTACAAAGACCCAACAGTTAGTAGTTTCCTCCAGGCAAGAAAAAGAAAGAAAGTTAGGCAGAAACCTTGGACAGACCCCGTCTTAGTAGGCGGTGTCTGACGACCGGTTGGGGTTAGAATGAAGAGTGGCAATAACAGTCTCACAAAATAGTTGGTTTGTAGTAGTTCTTTGTAGCATAGCAGGGCACTGTGAGCAGTACAAGGCACAGCAGGACGTAGCAGGGCACCGCAGAGCGTAGCAGTCTGAAGGAATAACCTTCTAGCTTTTTCGCTCAGTTGCCAATGGGCTTGCCGCGGTAGTCATGTTACAAGGAAAACATCAGAAAATTGAATTTGAGCCGACCCTACTTGTAAGACACCAAAATAGATTAATAGGAGCTTCTTGTCTGAACAGCCTAATGGGTAACATCTTATCTATACACAGTCCATCAGTGTTTTGGTTTGTTTTGTAAAAACAAAACACCATTGTGTGGTTTACATTCGTATACTTTGTAATCTGCAGGTACCTTTATCATTTCAAGTGTTAATTGTGAAGAGAAAGTAATATAGTAGTCGTCAGTACAGATACCGAAGTCGATACCACGGTGTGTAAGAGAGAAAAACAAGACGGCAAGCATGTGTTCTGTTTCTCTCAGTTGTCGTTTTTCACATAGAACCGGGCTGGTTAAAGTTAACTGACGTTTTAGCCGTTTGCTAAAACAAACGTACGGTTAGCTAATGTTAGCTATCGGCGCTAAACTTAGGCTGTGACAGACCACAGGAGAACATTTACTTTCTCGTTGTAAAAGCCGTTGCTGTAGATGTAATGTACGGTAACGTCTTTTACATTCAAGCCATCACCAAAGGAATTGATACAAAGACTATCAGCTCCCGCAACTCTCTCTGTATTTCTCAGTACGGTATGTTTAGAAAATGGGGTCTCGGCGACTTTTGTGCGCAGAAACCAACACAATCTCACTCCCCTCGCATAAAATATGGATGCATGGTCAGGTGCCTTTGGCGTTGTTATGATACTCAATGTCTCCTTTAGCATCAATATGAATGAACTTTTCTAATGGCGTTGGGTTGGACCATTGTCCTCACAAAGGGACATTGGGTTTAGGAAAAGTCAACTGGACAGTTGGGTTAGGAAAGGATTGAGGGTGGGTTTTAAAATGAACGTTGTGAGACACACGGGACACAAATCCTTGGTCTCCGGGTGAAAGCCCTGTGTCGTCTGTCTTAAAGCTATGTCATCTTCACGAGCCGCAGAGCTGCTGTTTGACCAGTACGTTTCATACACACCCTATGGGGTGCTTTTTGTGTGTATCTGACACTGAGAAAAGCTGACTAAGCGTCAACAGAAAACTATGCACAATAGCTTTTACTCTGGTAATTGACTTTTTCTGACCTCCTGGGATCTCTTAAAATTTTTAAGGACCCGAGACCCCACTGACATGCTCAGTCTGACTAACTAAGTTTTACTTGTCTCGGCACACTGGGTCTCTGTCTAATAACATCAAACCAATCTTTGTCCAAAATCAGGGGCCAGGTTTTGTGAGCTGAGAATAGGGTGAAATCTCATGAACTGAACTCTGCTTCTGCTAGGCCCTCAGGGCTCTCCCATTACAGTTCAGACAGCGTTAGATCTGGAATGCCGGCCAGACCACAGAACCCTCCTCACCACAATGGAAGTGTTTTACTCTGGAAACATCCAGCAGCTTAATAGGCCTTGAATAATGATTTCATGGTTCATCTAATGGCTGTCTTGCCAGGAGGTCCTTTTGTGCCCCATCACAATAACGTCCTGACCGTTTAAGGGCAAATCTCCAGCTGTGACCAAAAAAAGAGTGACCCATTTGTAATTGCAGCTGAATTATTTAAAGTAAACAGCGGAAAAAAAACAGCCCCAGAGTGCCAGATCAGTGTCATTATCACTTCATCATTTAATATCCCAACCCCCTTTGATTTTGTTTAAAATAATCAAGGCATTCAGCATTACTGTGACTGAGTCTACCAACGTGTCCTTAGACGTGCAAACAAAAAAGTTAAGGCAAGACAAAAGTCTTGCTGGTGTCATCTAGAGGCAACAAAGTTCAGTACACTCCACAACATGACACAGACCAAACAACTTATGTTCACTTTCTTAGGCTGGATCTAATTGGTAGGCTCTGTCTGGTGAATCCAATCCTATCGTAAATGTGGTATGTATTTAGATCCAGTTTTTAATTCCCTATTTTTTTATTAAAAGGATTGTCTTCAACTCCACTCCCTGGTTAGCACTGGCTAAATCATGGGGCCTGCAGACATAGACCGCCCACTCAACCGTGCAAAGTTAAGAACAGCAGAAGAAAGCCATGTAAAGAAATCCTGGAGTCAAGCCACCGCTGCTACAAAGAGTGGCCCTTAAGTCACCAACACATGATACGCGGCAAAACTGCTTTGTGGCCATTCCATTGATTTCATGTGGGGAAGGCGGTGGTGGCCCAGCTATGCGCACTGCTTGGATAGCCGCTTTCGCCTGCACTCAAAATTCAAATGATTTCATCTTTGACCTAGTTGCGTGACCTTTCAAAGCCCACCCAATGAGATCAGCTGTTGTTACCTAGCATCGGGAAATAGTTTCCTTGCCACCCTCGATGATGAATAACTGCCCTGCGCTTAGCTCTCTGCGCTTAGCTCTGCGTCCTACCTAGCGGTGCGCAGAGAGAAAACTGCTCATTATGTGTAGGCAGCTTTACGCTTAAAGCACTTTGTAAATGTGTTTTGAAAAGTGCTAAAAAATAAAGTTTTTTCACACTGTATCACCATTGAACATGTCACTGTGAACGTACTACATTGCACCAAATTCGACATCCTTGGGTCCCCAGGAATACACACGGCAAGCGTAAAGTAGATTGCACGAATGGTTCTTCAGATATGAGAAGGACAACAGACCACTTTATAGTTAAATGTGCATTTTCCTGAGGAATTTGCCTTAACTGAGAGAAACAAGACGAGAGTGGACCTAGCTGGCATAGAGGAGCTGATGTATTGATCTGATATTTTCAGTCTTCCTGAGATATTAAGGGTGGACGACAGAAGCCCCGCACAGTGAGCTGCAGTTTAGAGACATGTGTTCAACAGACAGAAACAAAATAGCCTTGTTGAAGGTGTATTTTGATGCCTTGTTACGTGCCAGTTACTGACTGGCATGTTAGTCACACTCTTCATGGTAACAAGGTTAATAAAGTCTGTTCAAAACAGCGCTAGAGCCGTGGGAGGGACGAGCTTCCCCGTATTTGTATTTACACATTAAAACGCAACGTAAGCCCAATGCGTACATTCTTGTCAAATGTTTACTTGATTTAAAAACATGGCATCCTTCCACAAATGCGCCACTGTCTGTGTGTATGTCCCACAGAAAATCGCTTACACCACCCCAGAGGAGCATGTGCGAAATTACAGATTGCAGATTGAAATGATTGATAATTCTCCAAAATGACTTTTTAGTGTCTGTCCCCACAACTTTAAAGGGCTGTTTGAGGGTTAAGACTTGGTTTAGGGTTAGAATGGTACGGTTAGGGTAAGGGTTAGGTCAGGAATTAGTTAGTTAAGTAAGAGCTAGGGATGCATTATGCAATGGTGGGTCCCCACAAAGATAGTGAGATGTACTGTCTGTGTGGTGTGGTGTGTGAGTGTGTGTGAGAGTTAATTCATAAGGTCATAAAGAAACAACAGTATATAATTAAAATAGTTAAGCGGTAGTGTAAGAAAGAAAAACACATGGAGAACTGAAGTACGTGTCTCTTCTTTTATCTTCTCTTTCTCTGCGTGCCTGTCTGTCTCTCTCTCAATAATAAATTGACAATAATCAAAAAACACAAAAACAAGAAAATTGTAGAAAAAAACTCTGTGTGTGTGTGTAGCGTGTCTGTGGTGCGTGTGCGTGTGTGTGTGTGTGCATGTGGATGTCCGGGGTCGGGAGAGGGGGGATCAGATAATGAGCTTGTGCGCAGGCAGCTGTTACCATTGTTCGCATTGTCAGAAAGCCTACATTAACGTCATATTGCAGGAGCCAAATATTTGCCAAATAGTTGCATTGACTGTTGTTGTTAGTGTTGGACAGCTGAGCTGCAGCGTGTCCTCCAGGCAGCGGTGTACCCCCTCACCACCCCACTTTTTTCTTCAGTCCCCTTAATGTCTTTGACACCAATAGCACACATCAGCAGGATGTTTAGCAGCCTGGGTGGTCTGGGACTCTGTCAACTAAATGATACAGAGAGAGGAAGTGGTCGCATATTTTAACCATTTTACTTAAAGTCATGTGAACTTTAATGTCACTTGTGACCATTTTCCAAACAAGCCATTAGTTTTCCCCTTCCTCCAGACTGGAGATCAGTTCAGCATGACTGAGAAGAATTGAATGTATGAACTAATCACAGTGAATAGGTTTAGACAACTTCCCATACTGTTGCATGGTAAATGCAGGAGGGGTTCTTGGTGGTGCGTCAAATACGTCAGCATTAAAGAGTGATTTCAAAATCGTGGCTTTATGTTACAGCGACTTACTTACTTACGTACGCTACACCTCCTAGGGCATAGGCTGCCGACAAGGGTTCTCCAGGCACTCCGGTCCTGTGCGATTTTCTCTAGTTGTCCCCAAGGTGGCCTGTTCTCTTGACGTCAGCGTCCAGGTCTCGAGCCAGCTGTTTCGGGGGTCGACCAATTTTTCTCTTCCCTGAGGGTTCCAGGAAAAGATTGCCTGGTGATGTTGAAGCCGGCTTGCGGAGAATATGTCCATCCATCTCCAGCGCCTTTGGATGATTTCTTCATCTATCGGTTGTATTGTTCGGTGCCACAGTTCTGGTGTGCTGATGGTATCGGGCCAGGGATCTGTAAAATGCGCCGCAAGCATGTGTTGATAAATGTCGAATCTCTTGGTGGTGGTAATGGTGGTCTTCCATGTTTCGGCACCATACAACAGCACTGACTTAACATTGGTATTGAAGACCCTGATCTTTGTTTTGATGGAGAAGTCTCTTGAGCTCCAAACGTTCTAAGTTGGAGAAAGGCTGCCCTGGCCTTACCAAACGTGCTCTCACATCGCGTCGGTTCCGCCTGCGTGTGACAATGCTGCCAAGGTAGGTGAAATCGTCCACCTCCTCTATCGCTTCTCGTTCAGCATGATGAGTGATGTGTTGGCAGAGTTGACCTTCAAGATTTTGCTCTTCTGGTGGATGTTGAGGCCAAGGTGTGAGGAGTTGTCGACACTGTGCTGGTCTTTCCTGCATCTGCTGCGAGTATGTGAGGTAGGGCCAAGTCGTCCGAAGTCTAGACATCAGTTGTGACCATGGTGTCCACTGTATGCCGTGCTTTCCCGCAGTGGACGTCTTCATGACCCAGTCGATGGCCAGTAGGAACAAAAATGGTGACAACAGACAACCTGCCTTACTCCTGTTTGTACCTGGAAGGCGGCTGTGAGTTGACCTTGGTGGAACACCCACAAGTCAGTCCTCATATGAATTCTTGATGATGTGGCGATTTCTCTGGAATCCCATAGTGTCTAAGTAGTTTCCAGAGAGATGTCCTGTTCACACTATCGAAGGCCTTCTCATAGTCAATAAAATTGAGTACAGGCTTGATTTCCACTCAAGAGACTTTCAGATGAGCGCAGTGTTGCAATCTGGTTGATGCAGGATCTATCTCTGCGAAAACCAGCCTGCTGATCTCGCAGCAGTGGGTCGACAACATCTTTCATCCTGTCCAGTAAGACCCTGTTAAAGACTTTCCTGTGATAGATAGTAGTGTAATCCCTCTGTAGTTTGAACAGGAGCTCAAGTTGCCTTTCTTGGGTAGCTTGATAAGATAGCCCTCTTTCCATTCTGTTGAAATACGTTGCTTCTACAGCCGACTACTTACTGGGTAAAAACGGACACTAACGGTGTCATATCGTCGTAGAAAACAGTACATATAATTACTGGTTCTTCTTGTACTTACATGACAGTAGCTACAGCGGAACAAGGGAGTAAGAATGGGACTTTCAGAAGAAAGGAGAAATGATTTATCCTCTTAAAATACACTGGAAAATATTGATTTTCTGCCTAAATTTTTACCCCTAAAACATGCTGCAGTTTCCACATGCTTTGGCCCTCTGGGATGACCCTGAGTTCATTGTGAAGCTAACACTCTCAATTGTGTGTCTAGTGGCATTGTGACACTAGGCCTTACTGACACAGAGACTACAGAGGTTAGAACACAGAATTTCTATTTCCGCCAAGATAAATCATCTGAAAAATTAATAAAAATCACTACTGTAAGCATTTACGACTGATATACTAAAATAGTACCCTGCAAACATGTCTCAATTAGAACAGAAAGAACAGAAGAAAATTGCTTATAAAATGGATTTATATGAATGTATTCTACATATGTCTGTGCGTTTGTTTATTCTTATTTAAAAAAAAAGCCAAAAAGTGCTAAATACATAACTTCTGAAATACAAAAAACACATCCACATCACTCACACAATGCCTAAAGAATAGATACATAGATTATAGGAATAAGTAATCATAAT
>NC_045750.1:18024826-18031987 GCF_008692095.1 Etheostoma spectabile | reverse complement strand
TTGATGAAATGTTGAAATGCTATAAGAAGGCCATATTTTTTGCTTTCAGACAGTTGGACTCAGGGATAGTTTTTTTTGGCCATGTCTGGTACTATTCAACTCGTCTTTTTACTGGCTACACAGGGATGCCAGTTTATGACCTGTTCTTCTAATTGGTGGGATCTACTGTCATTCTTTCCCACGTGGGCCCAATGGGGGCTGTGTGATATTATTGGCTTAGTTTGAGTGTATCTCTTGATAGAATGATGCTATTGGCTGGCAACCAGGTTCATTGGAATCTGCAGGCACCACAGATTACTAGCGCGCACAGGGAAAAAGTTACAAACGATAAAAACCGAGAAATGATGCACTATCTAGATTTCTGAACGTCGAAACTTGGCCAGAAACTACCAGATTGTGAGGGGACCAGATAATTATGGATTACAAGGCTTGGATATTCTAATAGCTTGACGTGTTTATGAAGGAGGAAAACAACGTTTACGGAGATCTTTCACCGCTGTGATTAAAGACACGAGGAGACAGGTAGGGATGCACGCTTGTCTTAGACTCAAATCTGTCTGTCTTGCTTTACTTCAGAACATGATTATAACCGTTGTGAGTCACCTTATTGCTTGTGTGTGGGCTCGATGGAATCATGAGACTTTAAGCTTTCTAACGATGTATGACTTGAGCGTGTTTATGGCGGTTTAATGCAAGTATAACGTCCTTTTATGGTAGGTTCCAATTTCGAACCACCAGTGGTTCATTGAACACAAACAGGATTTATACAGTAAGTATTTTAGGAAGTACTGGGTACTTACAGGATACTTTACAATAAATAAAAGGTCTTGCAGTATAGTGTAGGTACTGGGTACAGGGCACCTCTTAAGTAATTATGGTAGGATCTATTTCATAACTGTGATATACTACCAAAACATAATAAACTAATGGATGAAGTATAATAAAAAATAAATTTTGGCCTTGTCATGACAATTGTGACAATACATTCTTAAAGGTTCAGCAGGCAAGCTCCACCCCACACTCCAGGAATGTATTATACATATGTCTTTTACTTTATTTGGAACAATAATGGCCTGAGAACTTTCAAAAAGGACCTATACTTTTGAAAATGATCCATCCCTGAAGCAGCTCATATCGGGGTAAGTTGGAGTAGAAAACAAACTTACTTTAAGTGCTATGAAAGGCTCGCATTGTCATCGAAGGACAAAAATATACATTACACTTATAACACAGTACTGTAACAACAAAGTATGTGTTCTCTTTTTCTCGAGGACCCTGTGACATCAGTGGCGCTGGCTGGATTGTGAAGTATCCACTGTTTTGTACTTAATAGGGTGAGTACACTTTAAAATACACTCTGCCCCTAATTATTACTCAGGTCACGGAAGTGTTACAAAATGCTAGGAATTCTTGGATGAAATTGCCGGAATCAGAATGACTATTTTTCAGAAAAGGCTGGTTAAGTATTGCCCCAACATTTGAGTGCACCATGCATTATTGTACATCAGTGGAAATGTTTAAGAAAGTTGTCTGTGAGATAATATCCTCTCCTCTCCTCTGCTCTTTATCCTTTTCCCTTTACTTTTGGTACTGAGTTCTTTCATGACAACACTGCATAACAATTGCCGTCTGTCAGTTTATAATAATTAGTGAATCTGATCTGTTTTTATAGAGATCTGAAAAACAATGATGGGCACAAGTTGCCTGAGTCCCAGCAGTATGACGAGAAAATTAGTGGAAAACATGCAAATTGAATCTGCACGGTAATCAGTTAGGCACTTTCTGTCATTTTTCTTTAAGAGTGGCTTCCTCTTTAACGACAAGGGGTTTAACATGTCCTCAACAAAACACAACACTGCCATTCATTTTCCAACACTTTGTAATCTTGTGTCCCCAAAAGGGAAATAACTTTCTCTTATCTCCGGGAACTTCATTTATTTCTCATTACTGTGTGGGATGGCTATTTGTTCGCCAAATATAAGTGAGGTGTCCTTGGAGACAGCAGCACAAAGGATCCTTCTTAGTGGCTGAGAGTTAATTCATTGCTCTATAGCCTCCTCCCACCACATCTCATCAAGCTTCCACATACAAGCTCACACAAGACTCAGCAAAATTACACAGTAGAACCGAATTACACCTTCAGTATCTTTTGAGAAAAACCCAGTAGTAGTAGTACACTTAAAAGTAAATGGAAAAGACTAGCTCAGCTAAATGCACTGCATTGTCTCTTTTTGACACTAAGATCAGGTTAGGGTGACAATAATACAAGGGGAAGCACACTCCCAACCCAGGCGGTGTATCACACTATCCCAAACCACAGTCTGATAAACCATGTTTAATACAGTTTTTTCCCCAATTGGTTACACTCGTTTGCTGAATCTTTGGCTCATTTTCCCCAAACTGTAAACACAAAACCACAAACACAAAATGGTAAACTCTACAAGTCCCTGGCAAAAGCAAAAACTGCATTGAAAACTGCTACATCTCCTTCCAAAATGTTTTTTTTTGCACCAAAATTAAACACAGATACACACACACACACACACACACACACACACAAGTGTCATATAAAAAGATCTGTTGCTGTGTTCATGCCAGCTGGGAATATCAGGGACCTTCTTCTGGGCTTTATTGGCGTTTAGCATGACAACTTGTTGCATGACTGCCACCAGCTGTTGCGGGTAGCTTAGAGCATCAGGTGTGTGAAAAAATGGAGGCCACAATGTTTGTTTTCACAGTGAGCTCATCCGTGGCATACAGTGCTTAAGCTCTGATTGTGCACAACTACAGTGGGGCTCGAATGTTTGGGCACCCCAGGTAAAATTTGTATTAATGTGCATGAAGACGTCAAGAAAAGATGGAAAAAAATCTCCAAAAGGCATCAAATGAAAGATTAGACATTCGTATAATATGTGACAAAAAAATAGATTTTATTTCTGTCATTTACACTTTCAAAATTCAGAAAACAAAAAAATGGCGTGTGCAAAAGTTCGGGCTCCCTGCATGTTCAGAATGTTATAACAAGTTCCTACCCATGTGACGGAATTTCTTCTGAGTAGGAAAATCGGGATAGCACTCTCACTTACAGTCAGGCCCTACGCACAGCTGAGATGCAGCAGGCTTGTGGTGGACCCAGAGCTGTAATCACTCTGAGGCTGAAATCACTGTTAATTTAACCCAGCAGCATGAGGAAATACTATGTTCCCAACGCAACCGTGCAAGACAACCGTGGGCAAGCTGAATACAAACGGAGCATGTCTCAGATGCCCATCTCTTAGAATTATTCCTCGTCAGTTTTTGAGATGTGCAGTCCAATCTCAGCAGTCTGATCAGCTGTGTCCAGATCCCTGAATTCCTACTTGAGGCCCCAGTGCCAGGGCTGCATTACCCTGGGTTAGCCTTAAAGGTCCCATGGCATTAACCATTTTTTCTTTATGAGGTTTTTTAACATCAATATGCGTTCCCCCAGCCTGCCTATGGTCCCTGAGTGGCCAGAAATGGTGATAGGTGTAAACCGAGCCCTGGGTATCCCGCTCTGCCTAATTAAAGCTCAGATGCACCAATCTGTAATTTTGCTCCTTATGACCTCATAACGAGGTACCTCCCCTTTCTCTGCTTTGCCCACCCAAAGAATTTGGCATCATGGCTTCATGTCACGGGACCTTTAAAACACGATAAAGTCATCCACCCATCCAGTGATTTTAACTTGCTTGTCTATGAACCCTGGTTGGAGCAACAGAAGAGGAGAACAGCCTAGTGCTCCTTTTTCATCAAAAACAAACTTTCATTCATGGCGTGCCGTTGACTCTTTCTCTGATGGGGCTGTAGCCGAACTCTTGAATATTTTATCAAAGAAACTGTCACCTTGTTTTTCTGTTCGTGCCTCAGAACTTCAGTGATGTAGGCTACTTGAAGAGATCTTCAGTCCATAAGAATTACCCACCATATTTCACCAAAACATCATCTAATACTACTAGTCCCATGTCCCTAAGTTAGTAATTGGGATAGTAGCATTTAGAGTGACAGTTCAATGTTGATTCATTGTTAAGGATTGTTGAATACACTGCTCAGAAAGTAAAGTGGATGTTACATTTCACTCATCTATAGATAATCTTTGGAATGTAGTCACTACGTTGGGTGAAACACAGACTTGGTTCACCCGTTACTATGCCACAGAAAACAGTACATGAGGGGAAAGTGTCGACGCAGTGCTAAACATACATGACTCAAACAGTGATTTAATACTGCTCTTCCATGAAGTTGGGGGACTTGCGAGAGACACTAAAAAACTAAACTAAAAGACCCTTGTCCCTTGCATTGATCATGCTCCAAAAACACTGGATCATGGCCGCGGTGAATAGTTCCCGTACAATGTTAAAGCGCTTCGAGTAGTCGTTTTTGTTAACCTCCACAGCTCCAATTTGTAATGCAGGCTGTGTCTTAAACATCACGCTGTGAAAATAAATTCATCCCCTCTGCAATCAGCCTCATTAACAAGGCCCCGGACCCCCACTGACATCATGTCTCAATCCTACATCCTGTCACCTGCACATTCTATATGCCCTGTACTTTTGCACATCCCTTGACATTTGCACATCCTGCATTAATCCATATAGCCTCTCTTTTCTATAGGTTTATTTCATATTAAAGTTTAATGTTTATCTATTCACCAACAAGGCAAATTCATCTTAATTGCTACTTTTTTGGCAATAAATCCTTATTTGATTCTGATTCTAATAATAGGCGTCATGGCGTCAAGGAGACGGCATCTCCCTACTGGATAAAGTATACTTTAAATTCAAAGGTGTTACTGCAAGGTATGATGTCACTCTTGACCCCCCTAAGGGGTCCTCAGAGTCAGTCCAGAGGGGCCATCAAATTATGTTTAAAAATGTTTTGAAAGTTACGTTTTTTCAAAACTTAAAATATATCTGAAAAGATCAAATAAAATGGATCTAACATTTTAATTGCAAGATAAATTGGCCTTTTGTGGGGGGGCGGGGGGGGGGGTTCGGGGTTGAGGATTAAAGTTAAGCTTAAGGATTCACTGTCATTCATTTATATCCATCCAGGCAGTACATGGAGTAGGGGTCCCTACTCTTCCCATCTGACCCAGTGGGGTCCTTGGCCTAAAACCTTTGAAGACACCTGCTCTGTGGGGACTGTCTATTGTGTGGTTTATTGATTTATAGACCATTTTTAGCTTCCAAATAGTGTGTGTACATAACATGTTCATCGATCAACTCCCAAAGGATCCATCCTTACTGGGTATCATGGTCAGTGAGTCGATTCCTGTGGTAGAAGGGTTTGGCCCATCACACCGAGAAGGAATTTTCTTCACAGCTCCAGCCTGCAGTTTGTCCCGTTGGTCAGTCACATAATGAGTCGGAGCTGCATTGTGCAGGCGTGACAGTCTGTTTCTGTGCCTGCCCAGTAAAACGCCAATGCCCTGCCCAGTAGACCATGGAACTGAATGCGACGCTGGGTCACAGACAGGCCACTTAGCCGTTTCAGGCCATGTACTGCCATCACACCCCTCCCCTCCAGTCAGGGAGCGGTCAACTGTGTCCACAACCTGGCCCTCTGCCGGACCCACATATTGATCTAAAGCTGCACACAGTGCTCCGTCCACCCTAAGGCATGATCAAGCGAGCCAAAAATACAATTGGAGTGTCATATATTGTAACAAGTTTTCTGCTGTCTGGTGTCTGGCAGAAGTCCAGGGTCTTTTATCTATGGCTGTGATTGATGAGTTTGGGGTATCAGTTACAACATGAAAGAGTGTTTGTTCAGCTGGTCTCTGTCGTCAGGGCTCCATCCCTATGGAATTCAGATAGTGTAAGTGTCGTTAGCTCCACCCAAATTATGTCAGACCAAATTTCCTTTACAAGAGACTCATAAAGTTGTTGACATGCAAAGGTCAATACTTTGTACCTCAAATAATGACAATTTAAACTAATTTAATATACTTGGGAGCAGAGTGAAAGTCCCAGTCTTCTCTGGAACTTTTTGTGTTCCCCACCAAACTCAAAAAAAGAATCCAGCAGAGAGCTTATGGCCGCTTATGAAATTCAATACTAACATGCTATTTAGTAGCTTAAACAGTATGTGAGATTTTTTTGTTTATGATTTGCATACTATTTCTGGTCAAATATTACAGTATGTAGTACTGGACACTACTACGGTATAAATATCTCACAATGCCATACGGTACTAACGACTTCAATAGCACTCTAATTTACATTTTTAAATGACTGTTCTAGGTCTAGTTATTTACCTCTTTCCGTAATTTAAGCTTATCTTGTTTATCTGCTGATGCCTCTAGAATGGTGGTCGACCGGGGTTACCATGGTTATGCGTCATAGAGGTTGTCAGGAATTGACGATCAAGATGGCAGCTCAGTGCGTTTAAAAAGATCCACACTATTACTTATTTACACAAAAGTATGTTGAACAATCGTATACGTATTGAGTATGTAGTACTGAGCGTGCAATTTCATGCGCAACCAATATCCACAGTGATTTTAAGGAACTGTGCAATGTTTGCAAGTACACCTTTTAGCATCTTTATATTGATAATTCCCATGTTCCTATGGTATTATCACAGATGATCTCTGAAATCTGGATATACTCACCAGTCTGAAATATAACGCTGGAAATGGACACAACAACCCTGTGTGTTTGTGTGACCGCTCTGATTGACTGGAATCTGGGCTTACCAGGCACTCCAGTTCTTTTTGTTATTTTCCTCTGCTATTTCTTTTCATTTTTATATATAAATGAAGTAGACATTTTGAACTAATGCAAAGCCAAGTTTGCCTCCACTGCCTAGCGCATCAAAACTTTCAATCTAAACTGTGCATCTAAGCTTTGCATCACGTTCTATTTGAACATAACTTTAGAGACCTTACGCAGTTTTTTTTATAGGCAGCTTCGATCACGGCAGAGCTCAGCGATTCAAGTCATTCTTTATGAGAGCATCGGTATGAGCCTGGGTGTTCATTGTTCTGCCTGCTCTTAAGAGTAGTAGCCAAATTAGGCCAAAGAGAATGGTGAGAGTGAACCAAAACACTGAGCTCAGTAGAGCTGAGGAATATTACAGAGTTGGTAGTCCTGCATTGCCAGACCTTCCTCCACAGTGCTGCACAGGAAGGTCTGGCTA
>NC_045750.1:18023694-18024816 GCF_008692095.1 Etheostoma spectabile | reverse complement strand
CATTCCAGGATGGGAGAAAAACGTGCTCTGGTTTATTGGCATTTCTTCAAATCAATCACAGTTGTCCTGGGCAAAGCTAAGCCCTGGTCACAATGATGTGCCACTTCAAAACAGCCTCGGGAATGAACTTGTTTTAGATTAGATAACACTTTATTCAACCCGCAATAGGGAAATTCCCTTGTTACAGCAGCAGTTTTACCCAGTAAAAGGCAAACCAATAAACACACAAACAACAAACAATGTGCAAAAAGTACTGAATGAATGCAAAGGGGCATTATAGAAAAGGTGTTGTAAAGTAAAGTGAGGTGGCCATAATACGAAAAATGTTGCAATGTAAGGAAGTGACGTGAAATTAAAATGAATAATATGTAATTAAATAATGTAGCAAAAGTAAGTAACCATAATATAGATGATATTGAAGTGTAATCTAACATGAATTATATTGAAAAAGTAAATACCCGTAGTGAAAAATATAAATACAGATAATAAAAATATACTTAGAGCCATGGTGTGTGGTGAGTAATTGAAAACAAGAACAGAAACTACAGCATTATCAGGTGGTGCAGGTGTTGTGGAGTCTGACAGCGGCCGGGATGAACACCGGGGGGGTATCAGTCTGCTGCTGAAGGAACTGCTCAGGGACCCCCTAGTGTCGTGTAGGGGGGGAGAGGTGTTGTCAATGATGGATGTCAGCTTGGCTAACATCCTTCTCTTCCCCACTTTTACTATGGAGTCCAGAGGACAGTCCAGGACAGAGCTCGCTGTCCTGATCAGTCTATTGAGTCTGCTCCTCTCCCTGTCCGAGCTGCCCCCCCCCCCTCCAGCAGACCACAGCATAAAGGATGGCAGAGGCCACCACTGAGTCATAAAAAGTCCTGAGGAGAGTCCTGCACACTCCAGAGGACCTGAGTCTCCTCAGCAGATGGAGGCAACACTGGCCCTTCTTGTAGAGTGCATGGGTGTTATCAGTCCAGTTCAGTTTATTGTTTAGGTGAACACCCCGGAATTTGTAGCTCTCCACTTCCTCAATGTCCGACCCCTGGATGTGAAGTGAGGTGTTTTCCTCCTAAAGATCATCTCCTTTGTCTTGCTGGTGTTGAGCTGAAGCTGGTTGAGCTCACA
>NC_045750.1:18023570-18023684 GCF_008692095.1 Etheostoma spectabile | reverse complement strand
AAGTCCCTGATAACCGTCTTGTATTCCAGATCGTTCCCCTCAGAAACACATCCATGTTTTTGTGGAACATGTGTTTCAGTCGTGCAACAGAAAACTCAGATTGGACAGATAGTC
>NC_045750.1:18018238-18023560 GCF_008692095.1 Etheostoma spectabile | reverse complement strand
TCTGGATTTACCCTGCAGAGATCTGAGGAGCAGTTAACCATAGAAACCATCCTCAGAAATCCACTGGAGGTTAGAAGGCCAACACAAAGGAAGAGGAAAGTGTGGGACAACCGGCTGAAATACTTGGGTCATCCGGCGGAATTTCCGGCGGCACCTGAACAATCCCTGAAGTGGAACGTCTTCAATATAGACTACATAGTGATAATGAGGTAGTCACTATGAGAAACATCTTTCATATAGTCATTTAACCCTCTGAGCCCGAGACACTCGCCCACGAGTAAAAACGTACCTCTATTCTAGTTTAATACCTTTTGAACCATACAAGCGATTTACTCACTTCGTTTCGTTTGAATCCTGACGTTTTCGGCTTTACGGAGGTCTTTTCCGGGTCTTTCTGCCTCTACAGGGGTTTTCTATCCAGCCTGGAACTTCAGCCTCTTTGGGCTTTAAATCCTACTGTTATCCAAGATTGATCCACTTTTTATCCATAATTCATCGCGTTTTGGCTCATTTTCCGCCGCTGGATCGCTATTCCGCTCTGCCCTGTCCTGTCCGTCTATTGTTTCAGGAAGTACATGCCCATATATGGGAGATAAAGGCACCCCTCATGTATGGAAGGCCAGAGGGGACAAAAATGCCTATAGACACTATTGAAGGCCAAATAATGCAATATTTAGACACATATTTGCTTGTATAACATTGCTGTGGGTGTAATATCAATATACATGACATTATGATGTATTATTGGCATAAGTAAATGTCATGAGAGCAAACGCTTGACTTTTTTGGAAAAAATGCATGTTTTTGTCAACGGTATAAGTTATGATTATTTCTTCACAGTTGGACTCCCAGAACTATGAGAATATTTTAGAATGGAAAATGGCTTAGGTTTTACTTATGTCTGTGAATCATACATATCTGGAGATTCATTTATTTATTTATTATTTATATATCTTTAGGCCTACAACCATTTTTAACAGCAAGTGACCTCACTGCAACCCAATATTCCAATAGCCCAGTTTGTCCTAAAAAAAGATGTTCATACTTGACTGTAGACAACAGGGTTGATGTTTTACAAGCTTTTATAAAAATAAATCCAGCGAAATTAAACTGTAAAATGGCCTCAGGGTGCGGTTCCAACGGTTTGGGGGCGTTAACCTTTGTCCCTCTGGTGGTTAGCTTCTTTCTGCTGCCATCTGTATTTAGCGGGTCATTTGGGCCCGGGTATTACTTAGCCATAAATCCCTAAAAACAATCTTAATTTATATCATCCAATGGTTTCTTGCTACTCTTTTTTAGCTGTTGGGGTCCCTTTATCCTGAACAGATTGGTATTAATCTTTTTTTTGTGTCCCCTGGGTTTGTTTTAACAGCATACCCCTCGTTTTCAATGTCATAAAAAGGGGTCAAATGAACCTAAGAGTAGACGGCACAAAATAATCATTGTTCTGTTACCTGATGGTGGTGAACTGAGAGATATTAAAACAAATTTTTACATGTTCACAAAAAAAAGATTTAATTTTAATAATTTCAAATATGTAAACCTATGGTGTGTTCGGGTCATTTTGGACCCGTATATATTGCTTCAAGAAAGGGCAAAAACATCTTTTTTTTTTTCCACAACAATAGAACTTTAAATACAATCTTTAACAATATGAAAAACGACCATCATCAAATATAATAAATTACAATAAAACAAGATTTGCCAGAAATAAACAAAAAAACAATCGAGAAAATCACTCCACAAGAAATCCAAGTACGTGTTTCTATCAATACCTGTGCAAAGAACATGCTGTCACGGTCACGGCATAAAGGAGGACCCAACCGCAGAGTAGAGTCAAGGCAGAATGATTGATGACAAGTCCAAAACATAAGATCATTCAAAGGGGGGATCCCAAAAACACCCACGAAAAAGCCGTTCCCGCACTTTTGGACTACGCGGGGTAATCTGGGTCCGTGATCGTGCTCTCCGCGGCTCGGAGACGTTATTCTCTCGTCCCGCCCGACTGGTCCCTTCGAAAACCGTTCTTTCTGCACGCCGGCGGCAGAGCCGTGCTCTAGATCGAACACTCCCGGCAGCAGAGCGAGTTCTCGATGGAAATGACAAGACTGCAGGCGTGATGAGAGTCTGGCCCTCGAGAAGTATCTTGTCTGATGACACAGGTAGCACGCGGGCAGGGGGCATAAAGTAGATTCGTCTGGGGCACGCTGGAAAACTGCCTGCTCCTCCCTTCTGCGTGCCCGGGCACACGGGAGACGGCAAGTGGAGGGTGGACGGGCGCTGAAGCGCTGCGAGACACCTCGTTCCTCGTCTTCTCCATCAACAGGGGCTACGGGTAGCAGAGAGCAAACAGGCAAACAAAACGGGAGATCCCACAAGAGACAAAGGAACACTGGGTTAAATCCAGGAGGTAATGAGGTAACGGGAGTCAGGTGAGACATCAGGTGGATCACATTAGGCGGGCTGGACAATACGAGAAACAAGTGAACTAGACAAGACTAGACCGACAACAGGAATCTTACTATCAACATAACAAAGTAGCACCACAGACACTTTACCGAAGTCACAAGACAGAACCCCACAGGACCGGGGAAAAACCAAGAAATAAACACAGGTAAGGCCACACGGGGAAATAACCCCCAACAACACCCCAACCACAACACATGCCTGTGTGTGTTTGTTTTAGATGCATGTGTTTGGCTAAAAGGGGGACACTTTTAGTGTGTCTTTGCAGCAAGGACATTTTGCCCGGAAATATTTCGCCCGGATGCATCCGCAGAGACTCTCATTGCCTCATTGCTGATCTGTAAACTCCACAAGAGGAAACCCCATGTGGCATCCAGTCGTCTCGTCAATGTCTTTGTCAGGTTGTTGCATGGACTTTTTTCCTCAAGGTTTTTCATAGCATTCTGACTTTCTTTAGTGACACTGGCAATAAACGAGCAAGCCACATCTTGATGTCCACTTACTCTTGTCACATCAACCCTCGATGACCCCAGGGTCCTTTTTGATGATCTTTGCAGCAGCTTTCCTCCATGCCCAGCAGGAAGGAAACTGTACTCCAACGGATGATTTCCATTTTGGATTGAATCAGTCGTCGAGAGCTTCAGCCCCAGTGACCTCCTCTTCAGACTGATCGTTGTGTCTGTTTCTTCCAATTGGTCCCACATCATCTTTCGTTCCTCAGAGGCCCCTGCTCATCCCATCGCTAAAACCTGGTTGTCCTCGCCTCTTTGCAGCAAAGTGTGATCCAAACTCATTTACGGAAATCTTCTCCTCATTCTGCATCCTGTGATTGGAATGTGTACTCGGCAATCACCACCGCTACACTCAAAGGCTTTACAATCCTACATGTCTCCCTTTGTTTGTTCTTGCAAAAGGCAAAGATACAAGCCCTAACTGACGCCCACGTGGTTGGAGGAAGAGGCTGTTGGTTGACTGTGTTTCATGATTTAAGTTTGGCATGGTTATTGTTCTTTAATAGAAATTTTAACCGGGTCACAAATGACCCGAACACCACACAGTCCATTTTTTTTTTTTTTCACCAGAGCCTTTAAATTTGTAAAAACAAAAAAAAAGTTTACTTTGTTTAATGGACGTCCCTGACAAAGTCAAAAAGTTATCAACTCAAAAACAATGTATGAAGGCGTGTATGCATGTTAAAACTCAAACGGTCCGTCGGGACCCGAAACCCATAAGGAAGGTTAAGAACTGCTAATACAAAAATAGGAATCAGAGCAGCTTAAAATCGGACATTTTCAGATCTTAAATCTTTTATCTCAATGTTTTAGAGTTTAGAGCATTTCTAACCAACCATCACAGCAGTAGTTCGAGCAGCGTGTCCATCCAGCCGTCAGCTGGCTGGGCCACACGTCCTCCCTCTCTTGCTCCTCATTAAAGTTGCATTAGTGAGGATTCAGCTTAGTTGTACCTCTCAAGTGAAGGGATTTTTTTTCTAACCCCATGTTCCGTAAATGCACATAGAATAGATGCTGAAAGACCCATATGCTTGGCTGAGATCAGTTTGACATTTGAATAGCCACAGAAGGTAAAGTTGAAAGGGAAGTGGGGACTCTGTGAGGGGCCACTTCCTCCTTCGCTTTTGATTCAAATAAAATAAATCCCAGCCAGACATAAAAGTAGATTATGTAAAGAGTTCTTGCAGTATTGACACTCCTTGAATGATTGATGTTGTGACTGTAAATAAAGATTACTTAGGGACCTTTGTAGTCAGCTTACTTTCCTCCCCAGATTTCCAGTCTCTTTATTGTCAACTGTCAAATAAGTACGAACATGCTCCAAAGACAGCATTAGCAAATAGTTGAAGAAAAGACCTTTTCACAGTGCAAAATGTGTTATTCTTAGTAGGTAAATGTGAGCCAAATCATGAATTTGATCATGAATCAAATGATCACCTTTTGGCATCTGTTTGTTGGTAGTTGAGTTCGCCATTTTAGTCTAGTCTCAAATATCTCCAACATTATATGTATTATATGTACCCCATACTGTATCATGATCAGATTTATTGGCCAGGTTTGCTTAAACAAAAAGGAATTTTACTCCTGTTATTTTTTGCTCTCAAAGTACAACACTTAACATATAAAAAACAGAGAGGATAGTATAAAAAAATACATATATACAGTTAAATATACAGTATGACAATACAATAGAATTAGAATTTTTACAAGAAATATTCAATAACAATTGAATATAAGAAAGAATACAAGAAAGGGGTGGAATAGCGCAATATAAGTAAAGTCTGAAATTTCAGATTTAAATAGAAATAGTGCGAGGCAGTTCAGTGGAATGGTAATATATTAATAACAATATTGTAAAAAATAATGTATATAAAATATATTTATTTAAATAGATATTTAAATTCTACACTGAACAAAATTTATAAACACAACACTTTTGTTTTCGCCCCAATTTTTCATGAGCTGAACTCAAAGACTAAATACTTTATCTATGTACACAAATGTTTTTCAAAATCTGTATAAATCTGTGTTAGTGGGCACTTCTCCTTTGCAGAGATAATCCATCCACCTGACAGGTGTGGCCTATTGAGAGGCTGATTAGACAGCATGATTATTGCCTTAGGCTGGCCACATAAAAGGCCACTCTAAAATGTGCAGTTTTACTGTTTTGGGGGGGGTCCGAAAACCAGTCAGTATCTGGTGTTAGGGTTGGGGTTTGTTCACACATGAAGAGAGTGTCAGACGCCATAGAATGTGAGCATTTGCCCACTGAAGTCAGTCACAACGACAAACTGCAGTCAGAGAGAGAGAGAGAGAGAGAGAGAGAGAGAGAGAGAGAGAGAGA